>NC_052507.1:5505508-5564460 GCF_014356525.2 Nilaparvata lugens
AACAGTTGACTTGAACATATTGAAATTCATTATTGTATAGTCACTTTCAAGTATAATATAATACTTGATAATATATGATAACACTACTTATAATATATGATAAATACTTGGTGAAAGTTTGTCAAAGATATTTTCAAAACTATTTGAATTTGTGAATATTTTATTTCTAATGGGCCTCCAAGACTAAGGGCAAGTAATTTAAGTTCTTCAGTTTATCTTGAGATTTACAACTTTTCTTTTCAAGACTACTGATTATTAAAACGAAATAGAATAAAATAAAGTGTACTTTATAATAGTTGTAATTGTGTTCAAATTATCTCGAGACAGTTTGACATATTGTAGGACTGTATTTCCCAAAGTTATTTATTATCACCACAGGAGTTAAACAGTCACAGCTTCCAGTCACAACTCACACTTGCGCGACTCAGGTCGAGAAGAGACTGCGACTTTAGTCGAGAGCATGTGTTTCCAATTAGTGACACTCAGATCAGTCGATTCTAGTCTCCGCGATGTCACCATTTGAAAACACATGCTCTCCACTAGAGTCGAGTCTCTTCTCGCGTAAGTGTGAGTTGAGCCTTGAACATTTGTATTTTCTTTTGAATGACCTGACGATTCTACAAGGAACAAATAATTCTGCAGGAGAACTTTAAAAATCTTCTGAAAAATACTCAATCAATATCTAAAGAGATTAAATATAAAAGGCAGGCTAAAAATCATTTTGGGACTCAAGAATCTTTGCTGATGGCTTTCCATTGTTTTTGGCTATCTCTAGATTTTATCGGATCTAACTGATTAAATTTTTTGTCGATTGTGGATAACAAGCCTGAATTGATAATATTGATCAATCTCTTTTTTCAAGGCATATGATGATTGTAGTTATCCTACATTGTATCTTGTTGAGTGATATTGTCATATATATTATATTATTTGAATGTTATATTGTTTCCAAATGCTGATACATGGATAGCAACTCTATTTGCATGAAATATGTTCGATAACAAATAAACATTTTGATTGATTGATTGATTGTAGTTGTAGGCCTACATAAATGTTTCAACGAATGATTCAAACAATATTATTCGAAAATCAAATAACAAAAGAAACAATTACTGTATTTCTAATCGATCTGATTTGATAGATAAGATCTACATCAAAATCATGATTTCAAATCACTTTTATGTTGTCAAATAGAACAACTAACAGCAAATTTCTTCAATAAATGAATCTATTCGCTTAGTGATAACGAGATCTTACGTGATATTTGTCTGAACCATGAAGATATCCGAAGATCTCGTTGTCAAGTAAGTTAATAATTTCATCATTGAAGAAATTTTACTGCTTGTCGTTCTATTCGATAACATAAAAATTATTTAATTACAAATAGTTCGTAATGGGAAACAACATTGAAGAATCATGATTTTATTGATAGATCAAATAGGTCTACAAGAAAAGTCATATTTCCATGAAGAAAGAACGTCTCTCTTCGACATATTTGATTACTTTCTTCGAAAATCGAACATCTGTAATTCAGTTGGACATTGTCTCTGCTGAAAATGGAATGTTCCGATGATCTTGGATGACACTGATTGGATTATTCCTATCACATCTCATGCATTCAATCTTTTTCTCTTAATAATATAAGAAAAGAACGATATTCCATGTAGATCCAAGTTCTTGCATATCACAGAGGAAAATATTATTTATTCATTTATTGTACAAAATCTATATATATATAAGTGAAATGGCACTCACTCACTGACTGACTCACTCACTCACTCATTCACTCACTCACTCACTCATTCACTCACTCACTCACTCACTCACTCACTCACTCACTCGCAGAACTAAAAATCTACCGGACCAAAAACGTTCAAATTTGGTAGGTATGTTCAGTTGGCCCTTTAGAGGCGCACTAAGAAATCTTTTGGCAATATTTTAACTCTAAGGGTTGTTTTTAAGGGTTAAAAGTTTGTCTTTTAGCATGTATATTCTTCTTCTCCCAATCTCTTAATTATAATTGAAATTTCCATATCATATGTTACTATAGAACTATAATCTAGATAGAGTACCTCTTCGAAAGAGTTGTTAATAATTAGTAATTAATAATTTTGTCAGGTTGGCATTAAGTTGATTGACTTTGTTAGGTTGGCATCAAGTTGAAGATTTAAATGCATTTATCGCGGAGAAATTGATTAGGCACTGCTACTTCAATCCTGGGAATATTATATTACTAGCCGTCAGGCTTGCTTCGCTTGCCATATCCGTTTAGCCAGACGTTTAGTCTGGACCCCCGACTGGATTGTCCTAACATATGATAAAAACGCTCAAATGAAAAATGCAGGCGAGCGAAGCGAGCCTGCTGATCTCATTCTTGTACGATTCAGTCGGGGGTCCAGACGGCTAGACGGATATGGCGAGCGAAGCGAGCCTGACGGCTAGTACTATAATATAATTATAACATTGGAGGAAACACTAGGCTGAGCCTGTACTATTTCTCTCCAAAAAAATTGATAAAAAGTTGATATTGTGCAAAGGTTAAAGTTATGAAATCACACACTGCTTCGTAACTTGATTATTCCAAAGTCATCTCCAAAATACTCGTTATTCTAATTTGATTTAAAACCAGATACTCGGTTTGACCGGAGAATATTTTTCTCTCAAATCAAATTCATTTATTGCCAAAAAGAAAACAAATTAGTGTCAGCTTTCGGTTTAAACAACGAATGAATCACATTATGATAAATGTAACCTTATCTACAAGTAAACGTGGTCTAACGTTAAACGTAGTGTTAGCATATGGCCCTTAATTAAGTGTCCAACTAAGCATAAGTGCCGAACTTATTGCCCAAGTCTAAACTTGGTAATAAACTTAGGTAATGAACACTGATGGGAGACGCTCAGTAATTATCTCTCCTGTGTGGGTCGCCAAGTTACCTAGTTAACACTATTGTTTACACTATAAATAGGCTACACCACATTGTTACACTATTGTAACACTAATGCTATTGTTTACACTATACAGGGGTTATCGTGAACTTGGTTTACTGGTAGTTTCTAAGGATCAATGACCAAACTGGGTTAACTTGTCGTTTCTGAGGACCAATGGTCAAACTAGGTTTACAGATGGCTTCTAACTAAGGATCAATGGTCTCCACTACACTAAGGAAAGGATATCCATCTCTAAAGTGAGGTCCACGTTATAATGGCAGTGTAGGATTGACAATACTGTTGCTGTCCTTTTCTATCATACAACAAAACCGATAGCGCTATCTCTCTCCAGCTTTGCAATGTTGTCTGTTTTCCAGAATATTTTATTTTTACTTTTGACAGTGACTGTACAAAAGTAGACAAACAATTCTCAGCCACCATTTTTTTTTCTTCATTCTATCAAAATACTTAAGTACACAAATTAATCCTATAATTGATTCAATATGTATTTTTGAAACAATTAAATAATTACCGTATGAGAAACACAAATTGAAATACCTGAAATGACATTTTAAAAGTTGATAACTAACCATTCTAGACTTCATCCATGCTTCAGTTAGACCTTCTCGTACCGGTATAGATAATATTGAAAGATTATTTCAGAGTTATTTCCATTGAAATTACTTATTTTCAATAGGATTTCTATTTTTCTATTATTTTGAAAAGAAATTGGAATAGAATACCTACCAAATAACTCAATTTCTGTTGTTTTGAAATTCAGATTGTTGTATCACAGCTTTTTAAATTGGCCGCCATTTCAGGTTTGTATAAAATTAAAAATCTAATCTCAGTTTTGAAAGCAAATTTTCGAATCAAATTATGGGAAAAAATTTTTTCTTGATTAATTTGACATTAAATTGATTATTTAATCAAGGAAATGATAATTATTATTAGATCAAATTGAATGGGATGAATTTTCTTTACTGCCATTATAACGTGGACCTCACTATAGCTGATATAGATCATCTGAGATAAAAATTTGTTTATTTCAGCTGATCTATATCAGCTGGTGTTTTTATTGATGTAGGAGCCCCACCTGTGCTGACGTTACCATCAACCACCTGTCATGCAAAATGATATAAATAATAATTAAATTTCGTATTCTTGGAGGCTCCATTGTTCAGAAATATTAATATGTCAACATGTCCATTAATATGGATGATTGATTTTAATATGAATCAGGAGATAAAATTGAATTAAATTGTTGCCTTTATTTTGAACCTGAGAGGGTAAAGCTAGGGCTTCAAACATAGTTAGGCCCGTTTGCACAAAAACCGCTTAAATTTTAACCGTGATTAATTCCACAAGAACCAATCAGAGAAGGCTTTTTGGATAAGACGGCTTCTCTGATTGGTTCTCGTGAAATTAATCACGGTTAAAATTCAACCAGCTTTTGTGCAACCGGCACTGAGTTTTTAAACCTAGTTGAGGCTAGGGTAAAAAGGCTATATTTATTAAGAGTCATGAAGAGATATAATTTTCATCTTTGATCAACTCTTCTCTAATAATTTGAAATATGTAATTCAAATATGTGTTGGATATCTATCACTTATTTTATTTAGTTTTTGCTGCCCATGATTTACAGCGACTCATTGATGAATCCATGAAATTCATGGATTTAGTCTCTCAATTTTGGTAGAGAGTTAATGGTAAGGATATTTTGAATATTCTTTCAGAAGAATGGACATTGATATGTCCAAAGCTCCGCCCATTTATGTAGATGCATAACAATATTATCTATAGTTATTACAAATTGCTTTTTTCATATCATATACAGTTCAATAATTATTTTCTTAGTCTATATTATGTAAATTCATCTATGATTTTGCTGTATTGTAAGCTATTGTGTATAAGTGTATAAGCCAGTATATATTGTAATCTACATAAATAAAGTACTCAATCAATCAATCAATACAGAGAATTTTATCTTTGATTTACTCTACTTGAATGACTTTGATATGTAATCCAATTTGTTGGATATCTATCACTTATATTACTTAGTTTTTGCTGCTCATGATTTTAACGGCCTATTGATGTAACCATCAATAATATTCATTAATAATTACTCTCTCAATACAGAGAATTTTATCTTTGATTCACTCTACTTGAATGACTTTGATATGTAATCCAATTTTGTTAGATATCTATCACTTATATTACTTAGTTTTTGCTGCTCATGATTTACAACGACCTATTTTTGAAACCATGAATAATATTCATGAATTGTTACTCCCTCAATACAGACAATTTCATCTTTGATTTACCCTACTTGGGTAATGTTAATATGTAATCCAATTTTCTTGAATATCTATCACTTATATTACTTAGTTTTTGCTGCACATTATTTATAAAGATCAGCCTATTGATGTAACCATCAGTTCTAGATTATTGCTTCCACAATACAGAGAATTTCATCTTCGATTCACACTACTTGGATAATGTTTCTATGTAATCCAATTTGTTGGATATCTATCACTTATATTACTTAGTTTTTGTTGCTCAAGATTTACAACGACCTATCGATGAAACCATCAATTCTGGATTATTGCTCTCTCAATACAGAGCTGAGCTCTTTTTCACTGCAAGAGAAGATGAAGAAGCAATGAAACCCGATAACAAAAGAGAAACACAGGAGCACATAGATGAAATATGGATGAGGAAATTAGGGCCCTAAATCGCGAAACAAAGAGGAACAGCTGAACATAGCAGGTGGTCCGGAAGAAAAGGAAGTAATCTAGGAGAGCAGACCGCATTATATTCGGCAACATTGTTTTTGTTGCTTCGCCAAAGAAAGAAACTGTTAAAAATGCATGCGTAGCAATGAAATTGCACCGCGTGAGAGATATCGCCTCAGCTTACGGTGCGGTTTCGGGGTATGGTGGGGGTCTTCTGAGCAATGACGTCGTTAGAGCCCTCGAATTATTCGAAAATTGAAATTGAAAAGGGTGTGGGAGAGTTCTGGAATGAGATTTTGGAGAATACAAAGTATACTGTACATTGAAAAGTTAGATGACCATCAATCCTCTAGTTCAGTGGTCGCCAAACGTATGAGCCTGTGAGCTAGAATAGCATTTATGAAGCTTCTAGTGAGCTACCAAGGAATATTAGACTGAGAAAATTATCTTTTATTGCCTATAAAGATAATTTCTAGTGTTGAAATCTACTTCTCTTATAGCAAAAAGTATAACAAAAGTTGAAATGTATATTTCAATGAGAGCAGTGGAACTCTCTTTGGTCATCAAGTATTTTCTTGATGTTTGGAGTTTACGTTGTAGCCGCCATTCTGATGCAGTTGTCCAAATGTTCATCAGTCAGTCTGTTCTTATATCGATTTTTCAAGAATTTCATTCTTGAAAAAGATGCTTCACACAAGTAAGTAGAGCTGAACATAGCTTTCAACCTCCATGCAACTTTAATAATATTTGGATATTTTTCTTTGGGGATTTGAGGCCAAATATTTCCAGTTTTAGAAAGTGATCTGAGAGACAGATCATTTTGAAAATCCACAAATTCCATTTCAACTGAAGCCCGATCTCCATCAAAATGTTGTACAACACAAGCTGCAAAATCTTCTGCATGGATCTCTACAAAAGAGAGTTGATGAATTTTACCATTTTTGATATGCTTTTAAAATCTTGAAATCGTTGATCAAACTGTTGTCTCAAATCTGAAAGAATTGTAACGTATTGCTGCGATGGATTTTTCTCGTCATTCTTTATTCTTTATTCTTTATTCTTTATTGATTGATATAATAAGTATACATCATATAAATGATAGGGAGAGAAAAAAATAAGGTAACCTTGTGCTATTCCTCTCCCCAATTTAGATAATGATTACACATAGTCCGAAATAGGTTAAGTCTTGTAGCTCTTCACTTCGCAAAATTTTCAGACCACTAATATGTTCCCAAGTAAATTTTCAAATTTAGATGCTTCAAAACAAAAAATAGAACAGATATTTCACATTTTTATCACTTGAATAGAGAAGATTCGTATATTAAAGAAATAATTTGGAAAAGAACCGAATAAACATTGGGTTTCTTCAGACTGGGAAAGTGTTTATATTCAAACTGGACGACATTTTTTTGCACGAGCATTTCTGTGAGCTACCAAAAACTACCCCACGAGCTACCGGTAGCTCGCGATCGACTGTTTGGCGACTACTGCTCTAGTTTATTACTTGTATTTGAGTGTGATATTCATTCACTATTGTCAATTAAATTCTATAGTGAGGTCCACGTTACAATAGCAGTAGAGAAAGATAGGAGAAAAACTTTGCCGATCCTCTGGCTTGTCAATGCCTTCTATAGACGGTAGCTGATACAAGTTTATTGATGTAATATTAACGGTTCATTCTCGTTTAAAATGATCAATCATATTTTATTAAACAAGAGATTATTTTTTGTTAATGTTATTTACAATTTTCATAATTAAGATGACATATTTTGTTAATTAATTATTAATTCTACATTGTTAAAAGACGATCTGGCAACAGAGCAATGCGAGAAAGAGATAGCGCTATCCGCTTTGTTGAATGATGGACAAGGATAGCAATACCATTGCTAATCAAACACTGCCATTATAACGTGGACCTTACCATATATAACGTTTATTGATAGGAACAATTATGCAATATACCTACTATTGAATATTTCTTTCAGTCCACAATGTGCCGTTTTAGGCAGTGAATTGGATGAGGAGGAAGGCAAAAAAGATTAGTGAAGAAAAAATATGAAAATTCCATTCATCTGGATGAACTGGCTGTTTGGATTCATTGATAAACTTATTATTCAAGCTCATTGATTATTCTCATGAATCAATAACTCTTGGAGAGCATAGATTGAGTTAATATAACTAATTCATATCAATTTTCAATCGTTACTATTATCAATCAAACTCTTATTAATCAATCATATTATCTAGTTATATCAGGAAAGAAGGTAAATGGCAACCCTTCCAGAGTGGATGCACTAATGGATTCATTATCTAAATTACTCGATAATACGTATCAAATCTTCGAAACAATAATCAATAACTAGTGGTTCTGTGAATAGTAGACCTCGCGCAGTTAAAGACTACAGCCTCCATCACAGTGAATTATGTCCTGTCCTGACGTGTAGGCGAGATATCGGTGTGTAAACAACTAATACCTGTTTCAAATGTTGTATCAACAATAATATTATTTATAATTATTGTCATAAGAATGCTAATAATTTGTTGCTAATATCATTAAAAGCTTACCGAGTTGAAAGCAGAGAAAAATCGGGAGAAAATAATAAGCTTCTTTGAGTTATCAATATTGCTTGCCTCATCGCTTGCAAATTAACAGTCCACACGACAGCTGATTTTTTATCAAATTTACATTGGGATATTAATTGCATGCAATTAATAATCCACTCGACAGCTGATTTTAGATTAATAATTCTATAGTATGTTTTTTATGGTAATGTTGGCGATTGAAAGAGACTCTTCTTCCTTTTTTACTATCCTTAAAATGCAAAATTTCTAAAAACCTTGTATAAACGTAGACGCGCAATTTAAAGAGGAACATACCTGTTAAATTTCATGGAGATCTATTGCCGCGTTTCGCCGTAAATGCGGAACATAAAAACATATAAACATAAAGAGAAATGCAAAACCGTCGACTTGAATCTTAGACCTCACTTCTCTCGGTCAATTATTAATATAATTATGTAGGTTGTAGTCACTTCATTCAAATATTTGAGATCTTTAGGAGTGCCTATCCTCAGCCAATGACAGTATAGCTTGACCTTCATTGGTCGACAGCTGATAGCCAATCGTATGGCTTCAACCACTGAGGAAAGAACTCTCTTTTTTCCACTGGGGAAAAAACCTTCTTTTCTGTTTTTTTTTATGTGCTTGAATTGATCAATCACTCACACTAGACAGTATATTCTGCTGCTCAATGTTAAAGCTATTGTTAAATGTTGAAAATGTTAACATGTTAAATGCTAAAGTCTGCCAGAGATTTAAAATGGTGTAACAACCGAGACAAGTACCTCAAATTGTTTTGTTATCACTTGTCAATTATTCTCAAGGAGTATTCTCGAGCCATAAATAATGTGGAGAGCGTTAATATGGACTCCTCTACCATTAAACGAATTGCACACCGGAAAAACTTTACAAGCGCCAAAATTTGAGTTCTCAATTTTTTATGGAAAACGTTCCTTGTGCTCTTGTCTATCATGTAGTGACATCTATTGATGAATTTTATAACTTTTAATAGTTGTTATTGGTAGGAGAAGTTTAAATAATACTTTTAAAATATCCAAAAAAGCAACATTGGAACGTTTTTTTTTTTTAGTTCTTGTAGAAGTTGATAAATGGTGCTTGTAACGTTTTTCCAGGGAGCCATTCTAGAAGCGGAATAGTACAAGCTAAGCTCAGTTTTCCTCCTTCAAGTCATGATATCCACTATTATAGATCATTGTGATAATTTTATTTGAATGAAAAAGACTAAGAAATTGTCAAAAACCACAGATTTATTGATACTTAGAAATTATCAGAGACTGACAATGGTGTAATAACTGGAACCGGTCTTTTTAAGTATCAATAAATCTGTGGTTTTTGACAATTTCTTAGTCTTTTTCATTCAATATGAATAATTACCACAATATCAACTTCTCAACTACACAAAAAATAATTTTATTCATTGATGAATGATTTATTTATTGATAAGTGAATAGTGGTTTAGACAATATCAAACTTTTTCATTCAATATGGATATTCACATCATCTTCACAACACAATATGTTAAATCATCTTTCTTCCGCATGATATAGAATTCAAATCCTCAAGGCTGATTCAGAACTATTCGGAACGTTAATACATTTGAATTTACCCTGAAATACCTGCAATTTTCCCGCATATGAAAGCTGTAAGGTTGAAAAACTCCACCACCGTCACGTTATAAAATATTGTCACTTTCCATTCATACCCAGTTTTTATTAGGAATTGCCTCCGACAACCCAACTCCGCTTTAGTAGAGTTCACCACATTTTTATCAGACTCCAGAATTAATATCGGAGTTATTTTTCAAACCCCCGGATCAAAAAGGACCAGTTTCAACTTTCCACTGCACCGAGCTTGAAAGAATTCTAACGATATTAGTTTCAACAAATTCTGTCCAAACTTTTCCATTCCGCTAATAATTTGATGAGAGTTCACTTCTTCCTATTAACATTTTGATGAAAGGGATTTTCATGAACATAAAGTTTTCCGTGAAGCTTGAAATACTGGGAGGTCACTGAAATATAAAGTAGAATATTGACCATTGAAAAATTTCTGTGGCGTTCAAAGCTGAGGTTAAAACTGTTGGACTGAAAAAACCCGAGATCTAAAACGGGATGTGACAGAAAGCTGTGGTGGTATTCCATTTAATTTGACAGTATTTCTCATAAATAGCATCAATGCTACGCATTCCATAAAAGCTGAAAGTTCAAAAAATTCACTCTACAAAGTGTAGAACATGAGTCGAACACTACCCTTTGATAAAACAAAATATCATTTGTCCGATATCATAAGCTTTCAGAAATCTAATGAATTCATAACATATCCATTTCACGCGTTTTTATCAGTGAGTTTTCATGAATAGAGTCCATTGGTGGGAGTTTATTTTCATTGAAAATGGAATAAAACATTTTGAATTCGCAGATTGGATGGTGTGTATCTGATAAAAAGTTTGCTGAGAGTTGTAAAATGAGAAGTGACGTCAATATTGAAACAGTTTGGAGTGAGTGGACTGCAAACGTTCCCTAATATACAGTGATTTATTTCAGCTGTCAATCAACTGTCAATGCTCTAGCCTACCGATTTCTTTCTATGGATATCATGATGACGTATCATTTGGAATAGTCAAATGAACGCCAGTGAAATTTTTGAATGGTCAATATTATACTTTATATTTTTTAGAGACCTCCCGAGTATTCCACGGGAAATTCTATGTTCATGAAAATCCCTTTCATCTTTCATCATGATTCAAGATGTATAATTTTTGTATCATTTGAACCATGATGCAAGCAAGGAATTATATTTTTCAATAATTTCATAATTAAGATGACATATATTGTTAATCAATTATTAATTCTACATTGTTAAAAGACGATCTGGCAACAGAGCAAAACGAGAGATAGCACTTCCGCTTTGTTGAATGATAGACAAGAAAAGCAATAACATTGCTAATTAAACACTGCCATTATAACGTGGACCTCACTATGGAATTGTCCACTTTTATTTCACATTTTTATATTTTTTCGTTCTCATTTTGTATTTTGTTTGTTTGTGGAATAAATAAATGAATTGTTTGATTATGCTGTCAATATCGGGGCACCGAGCTTTGCTCGTTATTTATTTATTGATAAACAAAACACAATTTTTCAAAATGATTGGGGAAGGACAAACAGGCACAGCCCAAAACTGTTACTTCCCCGAATTTTGATTTATACATTATATAAATGGTCCAAAAAGTTGGTTATGTTTCACTTGAATTCAGGTCCAATTTTGAGTCAAAATATTTAAAAACAGAAAAGTTCTAATTTAGATTGTTTACAAACCATATTGAATAACAAAATAACACTCAGTAATCACTTAAAACTGTAAAATAATGATCAACTTTGAATATTATGATAAACTCTAATTTAGAGTGAAAAACCATGTCATGTCAACAAATCTATTATTTTGATAAAATTTGTAGATAATATTTCTCGCGAGATAATATGGTCAGCTGATTGAATGATTACACAGCTGATCTCCCACATAGGCACACGCATCTCCTGTTATCGACAGACGACGAAATTATACAGACATATCTGTTCTTCCAAGGATGAATTGTCCTTTTAATGTCCTTCAGCGAGTTTTCTCAGGGATGAGACATAGTGCAATCGAATTTTTATATCATAAACCTACTATGTTCCAAATTTCGTGAAAATCATTAGAGCCGTTTACGAGATCCGTTGAACATAAATAACCAGATATAAAAATACAGAAATTGCTCGCTTAATATAATAGGATTTGTGTTTAACATACCGTATCACGTATCATCAAGTGAATTTACACTTACAGTATCAAGTATGATCTAGTGTATATGTAATCAAGTAGATTTACACATTACATTAAGGTAAGGGTTTGTTATACTAGCTTAGTTTTGGGATAGAGGTCTGAGTGTGGCGAATAGCTAACTATTGGCTAACAGAGTCGGTTGATACCCTAACTATTGACTAATAGAGCCGGTTGATACCGGAAACATCAAAGCGCCCAAGACATACGCCTGTTGGTTCTTAGCAAATAATTGGCCTGCACTGTACACATTGCTCCATTGACGCAACTTTGAGGTGATTAGTGCTTGTAGAGCCAACCTGCTGCAATACAGACTCCAATGCAGATAAGTGAGCAGCTATGTTTGGATAATAATGCTAGCTGTGTAGTATTATGGCTTACGAACGCATTGGGTAGGTAGTGTTTGGCCAGCTCTGAATAATAATCTATTCAATTCAGTAGAGGAAATTATTTACTGTACCTGCAGTATCAATGTAGGTAGGTGAATAGCATTGTATAGATATTCTACAAGGAATTCGAAAGAGCATTGTATGAAAACATGGAATAGTCATAAAAAGTTAAAAAAACGTCAAAGGAACAAACTATAATACAGGGTTATTTAAAACAAAATGGTGTCCATGAGTCAAAAGTTCAATAGGTCCGAAAATTCATGGTTACCAAGTTATACAGAGTGGAAGATTTTGTCTGAATTTCTGTGCCCCTTCTGAAACGAATTCGGGTATTTGTTGGCTGTTACTTAAGATGCACAATTCAGCGTAGGCTAGTTTATGTCAATGAACTGAGAAATCGAATAAAACAGTTTCCAGACATATAGCTACAGTTAATTTTTGTTCTTTAACATACTAACTGTAAAGTCGCGATTGAACCAGTGGATGCCAAAGGGGGAAGCCATCTCCAAAAGGTAGGTGACTACTGGATAAAATCATTGTTCTTAATTTTCATAACCACAAAGATTGAATCATCATTAGCAGCAAGCGAGTGTTTTCCCCATTAATTCATATCAATAATGTTTTTATAATAAAATAAATCTTGTTTTGTTTAAATGTGAATATGTTAGAGACTCATTAAAGTTCTAGTTATTCTGTTCTCTTTCGTTATCATAGTTCTTTCCCCCCCCCTTACATAATTGGTGAAGGCACATCGTGCTTACAAATTACATACAAGACGCATGAAAAAAAGAGAGCTTAACAGATGTTGTTTATTTTTCATGCGTTTTATATGTAATTAAGGTTTATTTTTTCAAGGTTGCATCAATATTTGTCTATTATAGACTTATTCTACAACTTTCTCTTCAAAATTAAATTTTCTACAAGTTCTGTAAAAAATATGTTGTGTTTATTGGGGATTTAACATAGTAAATCTGCTTCAAACTTGAAGGAACTTGTTTTTCGGGACCAAGTTTCGCGTATTTCGTCACATATCTTAAAAACTACTGTAGCTACAGGTCTGGAAACTGTTTTATTCAATTTTTCAATTTATTTTACATAGAGTAGGCCAAATTTCACATCTTAATTAACAGTAAACACATGCCCTTAGGGTTTCGTCTCAGCAGGGGAACTGAAATTCAGACAAAATCTTTCATTCTGTATAACTTGGTAATCAAGCATTTTCTGTCCTATGTTGATTAGAGCTTTTTTTCTTCTTTTGATGTGAGGAATCACGCCCTGACTTATAGGCACCTTTTTTCAGGTCACTCTGTATATCAAAAACTAAGGTCGATAAAAGAAAATTTACTGGTCAATTTTTGTTGAAAATTTCATTATAGAACCTTTAGGGGCGGCTTCCGAGCTCGGGATTTAGCTAAGTTCTAGATTTTGAATAGCTGGAGTCAGAAAATTGGCCTCCCGAAACGGGGCGTAGTCGTAGTCATTGTCAAAGTCACGTTAAAATTAAATTTCTAAAACTAGGAAATTGAACACGAAATAAAATAGAGAGAGAATAGTGTAAAGTTTCAGCTATTTTGAATTATTTCGGAATGTCTAATTTCGTGAAGAAAAAACGTTTTCAAAGTATAGAAGTCAAAAAATAAAGATTTATTTTGCTGCAACTATTTACTGCGACTAAGCCCCGTTTTGGGAAGCCAATTTTCTGACTCCAGCTGTTTAAAGTCTATAGTGAGGTCCTCGTTATAATGGCAGTGGATAAAGATAGGAGAATACCGATGCCGATTCTCTGCATCAATTAATTTGACTTGGGAAGCTCATATTAATTATATATCAAGCAAATTTTCAAGAGTGATTTATCTGATCAGACAACTGAAAAATCATGTTCCAGATAATTATTTGAGATCGATATATTTTGCCTTTTTTCAGAGTATTGCAAAATATGGCATTCTACTGTGGGGAAATAGTAGTCATGCAGAAAATATTTTATTATTGCAAAAGAAGGTGGTCAGGGTGTTAACTGATTCTCACAGACTAGCACACTGTAAGCCTCTTTTCGTCCAGCTTAGAATAATGACAATAGTGAATTTTTACATATATACTGTATCGTTGCATGTAAAAAATACTCATCCAATTCAAAATTAAGGCATCAAACTCATAGCTGTAACACAAGAAATTGTCATAGGATTGATATTCCCTATCATAGGTTATCCTAAACAGCCAAACGTTATGATGCATTTGGTATAAAAATTTGCAATAAATTACCTACGGATTTAATATCAGAGACAGAAAAGAAATTAAGACGAGATTATTGAATTGGCTTGTGATAAATCCTTTTTATAGTGTTGAAGAGTTATTTGAGAGTGAAATAATTGTTGCTTAGAGTTAAGAGGTTTCTATTTGTATTTATATATCGTTCTAAAGGCTCAAGTTGTGCTGTAAGGAATATGTTTTGTACATTCAAATGAATATTATTAATGTATTTGAAAAATCCAATTGACTTACAGTTTACTTAGGTACTGTATTATTTTAAGACTCAGTAATGTAATTTTGTATGTACAGTAAGTTGCTGTAAAATTTGATTTTATCTTTTGTCTTACTATAATCAATATTTGACTTTGCCTATTGTTCTAAGAATTTAACGGCAATAAAATCATATTTGTTTATTTTATTTATTTATTTATATTTCTACACTGCCAAAAACATAATTATTGGCATCGTTGTGAACCTAGAAAAGGATAGTACAACCCAACGTTAGTAGACAAAAGGTTGATCACTCACAGGTGTATGATTCAAGGTGGGGGGAACGCCAGCGTGACGTCACGTGTAGTAAAAATGTTCTAGAGTAACCACACTGAGCATACAGTTATTCACTGTATCTTCAAATATATTTTCGTTTAATCTCCTCAAGATTGACCTAGAACTTTAAAATTCTCCATACTTATAGCGAATGAATCACCGATTCTAATGATGTTAAATATTTCAAGTTCATTCAACTTTTATGAATAAAATGAAGTTGAAAGTTTTCATGAATCTAAAAACCTGACACGAAAAAGTTAATAAGCTGGAAAAGCTTTAGTAGACAATGTTATACTATTATAATTTCAGATTAATCCTTAAAAATCTTGATAAACCAATGCATCGCTTTAAAAATATATCCGATGAATTTCATTCATTGTAAATGCACTGAACACAGCTGGTATCGAGCACATGTTCTACGAGAATCAAAATATCATCCCCGAAATTCACAAGCTGATGTATAGCCAAACTACAAAATATAAACACGACCTAGAAGATGAAGAAACCTTAAGGGTTTGAAAGGGAAGGTTAGGAGGTGGGGTTTTTGCTTTTATATGGCAAAATGCTTGTATTATTCAAATGTTTTAATAATTATTGTAGAGCAGAAACAGAAAGCTTGCATGTCAGAAAATGTTTGTGTTATATAATTTGACTATACGACACCATATGATTTTCAAGAATGCGATATTCTGCCTACTCTGTACTACAGCCTACGTCACGGATGCAGTTCCCCCACTCCAATTGCATTTCTACGAAAATACTATAGATGAGTGACCAACCTTCTGTCTACTTACTTTGAGTACAACCGGCTTTGTCGAATGATAGACAAGGATAGCAAAACCAAAGTTGATCAAATACTGTCATTATAACGTGGACCTCACTATAGAACTGAGCTGAATCCCGAGCTCGGAAGCCGGCCCATAGTCTCACACCATGGCTGTTATACCTTCTCCTTTCTTGAGACACTCCGTATAATAAGGGAACCTTAGGTGCCCTGAATGAGTTCACAAATCTAAAGATGTGTCGAACCATTGTCACCAATGACAAGACTAAAATTAGTCACTCATGACGAAACTAAAGTATAGTGAAGTCCACGTTATAACGGCAGTAATTGACTAATATAGGTATTGCTATCCTTGTCTATCATCCTGTATCATCTTCCTCATGTGAGGTCCAGGTTATAATTATTATCATTCAGCGTATGGCAGATAAAGAACAAATTGAGCTCATGATTCTCAAATGCCTAGAAATACACTGTATATTTCCAATTTCTTTGAGATATTGTGTAGTTTTCGGTCAGGAGAACATAAATTTGTCTGACCGCCATCATTTGTTAGTCCATTTAGCGTTACCCAATGTGCACCATGGAGAGGAACTAGCGTTACACATATTTAAGTTATAATGACAGTATTTGATTAGCAATGGTTTTGCTATCCTTCTCTATCATCTTTGTACCATCTTCCAATATTGAGGTCCACGTTATAGTGGCAGTAATGATTAACATTCGTTTTGCCACCGTTATCTATGATCTTGTATCATTTTGTATCATCACTGTTCTGTATCATCTTCGTATCATCTTCATATCTTCGTATCACTTTGTATCATCTTACAATAGTGAGGTCCACGTTATAGTGGCAGTAATTGATTAACATTGGTGTTGCTATCCTTGTCTATCATCCTTTTATCATCTTCCTATAGTGAGGTCCACGTTATAATGGCAGTAATTGATTAACTTTGGTATTGCCATCCTTGTCTATCATTTGAAGGCTTCTTGTAGCCTAATCCAAGTAGCTTCTCTTCGAATTAAACACAATCCTAATGCATCTTAGATCCACAACTTACTATTCCCTTGAGTCCACCAACTCAAATCGTGGCTCAGTGTGTTTTGCTCAAGTCATTACTAAAGAGTTTATTGACCGAGCGAAGTGAAGTCCAAGATTCAAGTCGACGGCTTTGCATTTCTCTTTATGTTTAGGCTATATGTTGATATTTTTGTTTTTATGTTCCGAATTTACAGCGAAACGCAGCAATAGATTTTCATGAAATTTGACAGGTATGTTTCTTTTGAATTTCGCGTACGGTTACATACGGTTTTTTGAAATTTTGAATTTAAGGATAATACAGAAGGGAAAGGAGTCTCCTTTGAACGCCAATATTACCGTAAAAATCAGACTTTAGAATTATTCATCATAAATCAGCTGTCTAGAGGACTATAATACACCCGTTCTAAAACATCGAACATCTTGAAAATGTATCTTACCATCAACGTTACCCGTCGGTCCCGGCTGCCTAAAAAGCAGTCGTTAGGTCATGTCAGAGGCCCTGAAATGATCAGTTGGACCTGAAAACTCTGACACCAGACCTGAGCCAGCCAGGTCACTCGATATTATTATTATTAACGTTAGTAGACAGTTGACTATAATACTACCCGTTCAAAAACATCGAACATCTTGAAAATGTATTTTACCATCAACGTTAGTAGACAGTTGACTATAATACTACCCGTTCAAAAACATCGAACATCTTGAAAATGTATCTTTCTATCAACGTTAGTAGACAGTTGTCTATAATACTACCCGTTCAAAAACATCGAACATCTTGAAAATGTATCTTTCTATCAACGTTAGTAGACAGTTGTCTATAATACTACCCGTTCAAAAACATCGAACATCTTGAAAATGTATCTTTCCATCAACGTTGTAGACAGTGGCAGCCAGACCTGATAACAGCGCTTACACTCACATTCCGGGACGACTCGTCACGGTACGATAGGACAGAAAGCTCTATGTTTATTTAGGATTTTTCTAGACATTTTAAATTGATAAATTATTTATTAATTTTTGAGAAAACATAACAACAGGTCAATGTAGCTTACTGAGCGCGAGGTCTACTGTTCACAGAACTACTAGTAATTATATTTATTCAAAATAAATTCATTAGGCCCCATCAATTGATTAAGAAATGGTATCGATGATGATGATTATGATGTATTTCCTGTATTGTTGTACATGTTGAAAACAATTAGATACCATCAACACCACTCATTTATTATTATATTAATTATTTGATAATTATTATTTAAATAATAATCAAATAATTAACATTTAAATAATAATTAATTAACTCATTTATTATTATAATTCGGGATACTAGTTTCGCATTAATCTCAATATTTAGTTCATTCATACTGAAAAATTAAACACTAGCTGCGATGTTGCCTTAGGAACGAGTGTTGTGTATCAAGTTGAAATGATACTGTATCATATTGGTTTGATACTGTCTCATATGTGGTAATACTGTATCATGTTGTGATTATTCTTGTTCTATAGTGAGGTCCACATTATAATGACAGTAATTGATTAACATTGGTGTTGCTCTATCCTTGTCCATCATTTGACAAAGCAACAGCGCTATCGTTTTCTAGCTCTGCAATGTTGCCAGATCGTTCTCAACAGTCTAGAATATAATTAGTGACAAAATATTCATTCTCATTCATGGAAATTCATTAATAAATCATTTAAAAATTACTTTCTTGACGAATAACATATAATGTGTCAATATCGAAGGACCAAGCTTTGCTCTAGAGTGTAAAAGCATAGAAAATTTCTAACGGAAGATTGAATTTAAAGTTTATATTTATTTATTTATTTTCTCAGTCGTACAATTATTTTTACAGTTATATGAGGAGGGCTTATGCCCAAAACTGTCGCTTTTCGAATTTATACTACAGTCCAAATCAAAATCTAGGTTAAGCTACTATCACTCACTCAAAAACGATTCATTCACACTTCAAAAAACATAAACATCATCAATTTCAAATAGAATTACATTTAACTTAGTCTTGTGATTTTTTTTGTAAACAACAAGGTCACCAACACAAATCTCGTGATTTTATTTGAAAAACACATCACCAACACAAATCTCGTGTTTTTATTTAGAAGCAACAAGGTCATTCAATATGAATAATTACCACAATATCAACTTCTCAACTACACAAAAGTGAATTACTATGTTTGCTACAAAATTTGTTAATATACTATATGTACTATTCTACACTAACAGCATCTAGTTACTATTTTGGACTTTGTGAATAAAGACTTTCTGTTTTCTAAAAAAAGATAAATAAACGAAAATTAGTTTTTCTTAGTGAATTTTTCTTCTCGTGAGATTAACATTTGTTAATATACTATATGTACTATTCTACACTAACAGCATCTAGTTACTATTTTGGACTTTCTGAATAATGACTTTCTGTTTTCTAAAAAAAAGAGAAATAAACGAAATAGTTATTTGTGCAACTAGTGCGCAAAGTGACAGTTTGCTGCACCGAAAGAAACGTTTACGGAATGGTTTCTTGAGTGCAGCAGAGGAACTTTGCGCACGTATTTCACATTAAGTTTTTCCTACAGTTACCATTGAATATGAAAAGTGGGTAATTATGGGTAAAATTGCCTGAAATGCATCAAATGTTTTTCTGTGTAATTTTATTATTGATAAAAACCTTAATCCTAAAATCCTAAAGTCCTCGTTGTCCTTGGTTATAATATATAATGAATAATAATTAGCGCGTTGTGCTTGGTTGCACCTCTGCTCACTATAGCAGCCACAGCAGTCACTGTTACCAACTTCATTTTGATTTTGCTGCACTGTTGCTCCATATAACCTACTAAGTATTTTGCGTTGCCATGTTGCAAATCTGGAGTGCAGAAAAATTTTCCCGCACTAGAGCGGAAAAGTGATTCTTTGCGTTCTGTAATCAGTGCAGCAATGGCCACTTTTCAACGTAACTGTAGGAAAATTAGTTTTCGCCACACTTGGATGTAATGAGCTGGTTTACGTGCGTCATATGGAGGCCGAAAGTGATTGTTTTCCGACCAGGCCGGTAAATCTTTACGGCCCTAGGGCTGTAAAATGACCTTGAATAACAGCTGATCGTGTCCGATCTCACAAAAATCATAGAGAGATAATCTCATAATGACTGTAATAATCTATATAATTATGTATCGTGAATCGCGGTATCATGTCTATAATATATTTTATGAATTACTGTTTCATAATTTAATATTTATTATTGTGTTTTTGATATCAAACAATAGAATACGATGATATCTCCATAGCCTCAACAATATAATGTTGGCTGCATTGTCCATTGTCAGAAAGGTAAGTATCGCAAGTCTTTAAAAGTGAAGAATCGAATTTGAAATCAAAGTACAATAATTGTATCAATATTTAAAAGTGAGGTAGAGTAATAATTGTTTCTTTTTTATTATCGAATTCCACTTCTTAATGCAATACAATCAACAATAATAATAGGAAAATACAGCAGAGATCTAAAGTTTAAGGTAAGCCTACTGGTGAAACTCAGCCTTGACTGAAAAATTCCTAGTAATTTTTCCGTAATTCATTATTAAAACTTTTAGATAATTTTTCTTCAATATCAAACCATATAGAGAAAACATTAGGCCCACTCAAGATTGAATCTTCGAATGTTTTCTCTATGATTTAACTATTTTCAGAGCAATATTTTGTTGTGAAATCGGCTTCAAGTTTGCCGCTATAGGCTACACTATATTATAGTAGCCTACATACGTTACCTGACTTACAGGCCTCATCGATCAAAAATATGCAATAGCCGAGAGGTTAAAGGCGTAATACAAAGCTCAGTGAATTA
The DNA here is from genome assembly GCF_014356525.2 of Nilaparvata lugens. Lineage (NCBI taxonomy): Eukaryota > Metazoa > Arthropoda > Insecta > Hemiptera > Delphacidae > Nilaparvata > Nilaparvata lugens. The sequence continues at coordinate 5,526,427 of NC_052507.1, forward strand.
CAAACATGATCTAGGTTCGAACCCCGGTCAGTTACATTTTTTTTTGTCGATGAGATTCGACTTTTATTAGCTATTTTTTATATTAGTTACCGTAATTTAAATTTCAATCAATTTTTTAGATATATTTTGAGACAAAACTGTGAAATATGCAATTATATTAATTTTTTAGTCACATTATTTCAAAATAGTAATGAAAATTCTATTCATCCATCTATCCATGAGATATTGCACCAGGCGCAAAGCGCGAGCTATAAAAATTCAAACAATTATTCGATATATTAATAGTATAAAAATATTGTCACTATTGTAAATTATTAATCAGCCTAGTAATATTGAAATTAATTGAGAGTGAAAGTTGTCATAACCAAGATTCAAACTATCAAAATAGGCTGTTTGAATTTTATTTATTTTTTAATTTCTTATATATTGGAAGTTTTTTTTTGGTGTGGCGAAAAATAGCGTTCGCACCATGGGCAAAAATGTATTTCCGGCTCTCAATCTTTTCTAGTCCTCGGCCTACGGCCTCGGACTTAAAAACCGATTTCGAGCCGGAATATCTCATTTTCGGCCCTAGGTGCGAAATATACTATTTTCTTACTGAATTTTTCTTCTTGTGAGATCAGCTGAATGATCCCACACATGCACTCGTTCACTCACATCCATTACGGTGTCGACAGACGACAAAATTCCCAGCTGTTTTTCCAAGGACGTATTAATCCTTTTAATGTCCTTCAGCGAGTTATCCCAGGGTTGAAACCTAGTGCAATCGAATTTCCATATCATAAACCTACTTTGTTCCAAATTTCGTGAGAATCGTTAAAGCCGTTTTCGAGATCCGGTCACATACAGATATATATATAAACCCTAGCCGTCAGGCTCGCTTCGCTCGCCATATTCGTCTAGCCAGGGGGCTCCAACCCCTGGACCCCCGACTGGATCGTTCAAGAATGAGATCAGCCGGCTCGCTTCGCTCGCCTGCATTTTTCATTTGAACATTTTTATCATATGTTAGGACGATCCAGTCGGGGGTCCAGACTAAACGTCTGGCTAAACGGATATGGCGAGCGAAGCGAGCCTGACGACTAGTAATATAATATTCCCAGGAATAGCTCTGATTGAAGAAGCAGTGCCCAATCAATTTTTTCGCGATAAATTCAATCTTCAACTTGGTGCCAACCTAACAAAGTCAACTCAACTTAATGCCAACCTAACAAAATTATTAATTTAGTTACCAGTTAACAACTGTTTCAAAGAGGTACTCTCTCTAGATTATAGTTCTATATTAACATATGGTATGGACATTTTTCAATTATAATTAAGAGATTGGAATAAGAAGGATATACATGCTAAAAGACGAGCTTTAAACCCTTAAAAACCACCCTTAGAGTTAAAATATTGCCAAAAGATTTCTTAGTGCGCCTCTAAATGGCCAACTGAACATACCTACCAAATTTGAACGTTTTTGCTCCGGTATATTTTTAGTTCTGCGAGTGAGTGAGTGAGTCAGTCAGTCAGTCAGTCAGTCAGTCAGTGAGTGAGTGCCATTCCGCTTTTATATATATAGATGAAAACAGAATTTGCTCGTTTAATATTATAGGATTTCTAACAAGGATGAACAGTTAATATTGCAGCATATATACTTTTATCAGCAATCATCCATAGAAGGCAGTGGCAAGGCAAGAATCGACAACACTGTTCTCCCATCTTCCTCCACTGCCACGATAACTTGGAACTCACTATATCCGATTTGCTGCTGATTCAAGTAAACAGCACTTTGAACTATCAGATAAACGGTAAGTCATTAACAGTAAACAGCAGTAGCCTACTCTACACAGTTACGACAAACGTTGTGTGGAATACGTAATTCACCAGTTATTCTAAGTATAGTTGAGTTGAGTTCAACAACTACTACAGTTACTTCAACACACAGTTATTAAATTTGCTATCAGCTAGACACTAGACACTGGAGACTAATGTTATTGCAAACTGACTTCTATGTAGTTTGTTCGAAGGCTCTCAGGATGTCACGTCTAGGATTGGATGTAAATGGTTTGCTACGTGTTCAAGACACTCATTAAAGCTCTTCAGCTATTGAATCAAAAGGTGCGTAGAGATATAAGCGCCGCGAACATTAGCAATTCACTTGTAACCTAGTATGTTCAAATTTCGTGAAAATCGTTAGTACCGTTTTCGAGATCCGTTGAACATGAATAACCAGATATAAAAATAACCAGATATAACGATAACCAGATATAAAAATAACCAGATATAAAAATACAGAAATATCTTGCTCAATATAATAGGATTTTAATAAATATGAAATGTTAGAGAATATAAAATCGAAAATAACACAATAGAAGCTTCATTGCCTTTGCAAGAAGTGTCTCAACCACATGTTATAGGGACAATTTTGGAGGCTTCATTGATAAATAATTGACATATTTATAAATATAAAATGTTGGAGAATATGGATTCGAAAAGAACACAATAGAAGCTTCATTTCCTTTGCAAGAACTGTCTCAACCACATGTTATAGAGACAATTTTGGAGGCTTCATTGATAAATAATAGGCATATTTATAAATATAAAATGTTAGAGAATATGGAATCGAAAAGGACACAATAGAAGCTTCATTGCCTTTGCAAGAACTGTCTTAACCATATGTTATGAAGACAATATTGGAGGCTTCATTGATAAATAATAGGCATATTTATAAATATAAAATGTTAGAGAATATGGAATCGAAAACAACACAATAGAAGCTTCATTGCTTCTGCAAGAGTGTCTCATCCACATTATAGAGATATTTGGAGGCTTCATTGATAAATAATAGGCATATTTATAAATATAAAATGTTAGAGAATATGGAATCGAAAAGGACACAATAGAAGCTTCATTGCTTTGCAAGAACTGTCTTAACCATATGTTATGAAGACAATATTGGAGGCTTCATTGATAATAATTGACATATTTATAAATATAAAATGTTAGAGAATATGGAATCGAAAACAACACAATAGAAGCTTCATTGCTTCTGCAAGAGTGTCTCATCCACATGTATAGAGACTATTTTGGAGGCTTCATTGATGAATAAAAGGCATATTCATAAATATGAAAGTTAGAGAATATGGAATCGAAAAGAACACAATAGAAGCTTCATTGCCTTTGCAAGAACTGTCTCAACCACATGTGGGGGATTTAAAAAGATTAGCCGGTGATTTCTTCGGAAAGAAACCGCTGCTAACAAACTGAGACTGTTTCTGCCACAGCTCAGTGGATAATATTAAACGAGCAAATATCACGGCTGGATTTCCCCAAGGAAGAACACACTGTAAGGCAGGCAGACAGAGGCACTGGAAGCTGAAGATGGAAATTCACTCGTTGTCTGAGATGTAAGCCACATCCTGGCGAGAACAGACGACAAGGATCTTGGGGAAAAGAGAAGGAAGCTCTAAGAAATGTATAGGGCTGGAAAGTAAAAGAATAAGGAAATGTGGAAGAGAGATTGGAAGTGTGTGTGAGAGAGAGAGAGGAGAGAGAGACAGAAACATCAGATCTTTCCGAGAAAGATTTGAATTTGAATTGAATTTATGTAGATTACAATATATACTGGCTTATACACTTATATACAATAGCTTACAATACAGCAAAATTAAAGATGAATTTAAATATAGAGGAGAGGAGAGAGAGAGAGAGAGAAGGAGAGAGAGAGAGATTGATTGATTGATTGAGTACTTTATTTATGTAGATTACAATATATACTGGCTTATACACTTGTATGCAATAGCTTACAATACAGCAAAATTAAAGATGAATTTACATAATATAGACGAGAGAGAGAGAGAGAGAGAGAGAGATAGCGAGAGAGGGTGAGAGAGAGTGTGAGATTTGATTGATTGATAGAGAGAGAGAATGAAAGAGAGAGAGATTGATTGATTGATTGAGTACTTCATGTAGATTACAATATATACTAGCTTATACACTTATATGGAATAGCTTACAATACAGAAAAATTATAAACGAATTCACATAATATGGACTAGGAAAATGATTATTGAACTGTATATGATATAAATAAAGCAATTTGTAATAACTAGGTATAGATAATTATATTGTTATGTATCTACATAAATTGGCGGAGCTTTGGACATATCAATGTCCATTCTTCGGAAAGAATATTAAAAATATTCTTTCCTACTAATTCTCTACCAGAGAGAAAGAGTGAGAGAGTGTGGCTGAGAAGGAGAGAGAGAAAGAATTAGTGAGAGAGAGAGAGACAGAAACATCAGATCTTCCCGAGAAACGCCAAGAAGGGACGGTGCTTACAAGAAATGAATAGGACAAGAGAGAAAGAGGATACGAAAGTGAGTGAGAGAAAGAGAGAGTGGAAGAGTGTGTGTGTGTGAGAGAGAGTGAGAGAGTGCGAGAGAACGAGAGAAAGAGAGAAAGAGAAGCATCAGATCTTGGCAAGAAACGCCAAGAAGGAACGGTGCTTCGAAGAAATGGGTATGGCTGGGAAATAGGAGAATAAGAAGGTGAGAGAGAGAGAGAGTGTGATTAGATTAGATTACTTTATTTATGTATGTTACAATACTACATTATTACAATGTTACAATAGAGAGAGAGAGAGATAGTGAGAGAGTGAATGATTGATTATTTGCCTTTATTAGGGCGGAGTTAGGACTCCAGGCCCTCTCTAGCGAGATTAGATTAGATTAGATTAGATTATATTTCTTTATTTATGTATGTTACAATATTTACTGGCTTATACACTAATTTATATTAAAAGACGATAATGCTAGTTATTCAACGAATTATACAAAGTAAAGATAATTAAAATTAATCGAAGAGAATAAAGATTAAATGCAATTAGAATAACGATAGTATAAAATTGTAATGTAACTTCATAAATCGGCGGTGTTTCAACAAATAATTGTCGATTCTAAAATATAAAATAATATAATGACCTGTGTGGTCACGAAACCATGGTCGTGTACCAAATTAAAGTGTAGAAAACTGACAACATCTATGTGTTTTTATTTCATCATAAAATAATATCCTTCCCATCAACACACAACCGGGTTGTGATGAATTAGAGCTGTTAGGAATTATAACTCGAAGTAATGTTAAAATAAGAAAATAATAAACTCTACTTAATAAGTAAAAAACTAGTTGATTTGAACCTTTGAGAGTGAGAGCGATTATTGATTATTTGCCTTCATTAGGGCGGGGTTAGGACTCCAGGTTTCTCTAGCGAGAGAGAAAGTGAGAGAGAGGGAGTGAGAGGGAGTGAAAAGGAGAGACATAGCTTCGCTATGGATTATGGATACGTTATGAGTCATAATCAGCTGATCTCACGAGAGATATAATTATTATCCGGTATTTATAATTGATCTCTCAATATTATCTGGCAAGAAATGAAATTATGATAATGCTACAAATTTATTCCAGTCCACAACAGAATACATAATCGAAAAGTATTTAGTTTTAGGTTACCAAAATGCTATGTTGGTGTGGGATTCTGGATTACTAGGATATTTTTTAAATAATACCCTACTCAACGTAGAATAAATAATAATAACCTTGAATAAAAAAAAATGTATTATCTTGAATACCGTTTTTTTCAAAATTATACCAAATGATACCTACTCTATGTAGAATAAATAATAATAACTTTGAATAAGAATGAAAAACTATTATTATTATTATTATTATATTATTATTACATAGAATAAAAAAATATTATGTTTTAAATACTGTATTTTTCCAAAAGGAAGTCAAAGCCCCCACTCCTAAGAAAGAAAAAGAAGAATTAAAAAGGAATAAGAAAGAAAAATTATTATTATTACCTTGAATAAAAGATAATTATTTTCTTTTAAATACCGTATTTACCAAAAAGGAAGTCAAAGCCCCCACTTAGACATAGAGTGCTTAAGCAGTTTGAATTGGTTTGTTTTTTCAGATTGATGTCTACACTGTTGCAGGTTTGATGCCTAGTGAGATCGGACTCCCCGAGAGAATGACGCTTCGCAACTTGCTTATATACTTACAGCGAATCCAAAAACACTCAGCGCGAGTTGTGAAGAACAAAGTATTTTCGTCGTTTATATGAACTCCCGATGACAAAATTCGAATTTTTTTCTATCAAAATCACTTCGTCCTAGTGAAAATCTCGAAAAAATGATATATTTATGACAAGTTAATTAATCTGTAGATTGATATTCTTGAAAAAAGGCCTTTCTAAATTGACATGAAATTGACAGAGCTCTACTCTTACTAGAAGTTCTGCAACCTCCTGTTAGATAGCGCTTGATTCGTAGTGTATGATTTGGTACGAAATTCAAAAGCCACTATTCAAGAAAATTGAAAATCCTGGTGTAATCTAACATCTAATCCTATCCTATCCTATTATATTGAGCGAGCAATTTCTGTATATCGATGGCTTACTTCTAAAACCTTGTAAGTCCAAAAAACAAAATTTTTCAGGAGGCACAAAAAACATAACTATTCTTAATTTAGAGTGAATTTGACAACAAACCCGTTCTTAACATGATCTTAGAGCCTTATTATTGATATTTAATAAGCTTTTTATTATTTTAATCAGCTTCACAATTATTTATCTGCGAAAAAAGACTTACAGGTTTTATTCAATTCGGAAATATACTTACAAGGCTTTAGCCGGGCATACAAGTTTTTACTATCCTTATCTGACTTGAGTTACAAGTTTTCACATACTAGATTCTTGAGCAATATTCATAAATATCAAATTATTCACAGATATCACATATCTTATTATTAATGAAATTTTATTCAATTCATAATATTTATGAAATTGCTCAAGAATCTAGTTTGTAAAAACTTGTAACTCAAGTCAGATAAGGATAGTAAAAACTTGTATGTCCGGCTAAAGCCTTGTAAGTATATTTCCGAATTGAATAAAACCTTGTAAGTCTTTTTTCGCAGATAAATAATTGTGAAGCTGATTAAATAATAAAAAGCTTATTAAATATCAATAATAAGGCTCTAAGATCATGTTAAGAATGGGTTTGCTGTCAAATTCACTCTAAATTATGAATAGTTATGTTTTTTGTGCCTCCTGAAAAATTTTGTTTTTTGGACTTACAAGGTTTTAGAAGTATGCCATCGATGTGTTAGACATACAAGTTTCAAGAATCGCCTACAGAGTGTGCTACAATGCAGCTAGACATACCAGCTTTGGATTATTCGATCGGCTTGAAAATACGATCATTTTGATACCAAAAAGTCATTTTCGGAAAAATTCGGACTTACGAGGTTTTAGAAGTAAGCCATCGATATATTTATATATCTGGCTATCTGGCTTTTCTATATCTGATTATTTTTATAACAAGAATTATTTATATGGTTATTATTATGTTCAAGGGTTTCATAAACGGCTGTAACGATTTTCACCAAATTTGGAACATAGGTTTATGATATAAAAATTTGATTGCACTAGGTCTCATCCCTGGGAAAACTCGCTGAAGGACATGAAAAAGATAATTCATCCTTTGGAAAACAGATGATAATTTTGTCATTTGTCGACACAGTGCCTGTGTGTGAGATCATCTGTGTAATCAATCAGCTTACCGTATCTCACGAGAAATCTAGAAATATTTTAATAGACTCGATCAAAAAAATCTGATTTGTTGACATGACAAAATGGTATAAAATAATATTCAAAGTTAATAATATTATTTTACAGATCTAAGTGATTAGTGAGTGTTATTTTGTTATTCAATTTGGTTTGTAAACAATCTTAACAAGAACTTTTTTGTTTTTAAATATTTGGACTGAAAATTGAAACTGAATTCAAGTATATGGAATATAACCTCTTTTTTGGACCATTTATAGTGTATAAATCGAAATTTTGTGAGGAAACAGTTTTGGGCTGTGCCTGTTAGCCCTTCCCCAACCATTTTGAAGAATTGTGTTCTGTTTCCGGTGTCTGTCGATAAATGGAAGTGAGTGAGAGAGTGCATCTGTGGGAGTGAGACAACTATTGCATTCAATCCGCCGATCTCACGAGAAATATCAGGTTATCATTCAATAAATCAATCGACATGATCAACTTATAAACTATAAATGTATTAAAATTTATCTTTCCTAATAAATTTTCTATCCTTTTGTAGTCCCGATCGAAGCTCGATTCCCCTGAATTTTTAAATAAGGCTTCAAATTCCAGTCCACAAAAGAATAGTTAATACTTAATCAAAACATATTTAGTTTAGGTTACCAAAATGCAATGTTGTTGTGGAATGTTCAATTACTAGAATTTAAAAATAATACCCTACACAACGTGGAAAAAATAATAACCTTGAATAAAAAATAAAAATTATTACCTTGAATAAAAAATAATTATCTTAAATACCGTATTTTTTCAAAAAGGAAGTCAAAGCCCCCACTTAGACATAGATTGCTGGCTTTATTTTTTAGTTACATGCTTCGCAGATTTGATGCCTAGTGAGATCGGACTCCCCGAAAGCATATCACTTCGCAACTTGCTTATATACTTACAGCGAATCCAAAATCACTCTGCGCGAGCTGTGAATTACGAAGTATTTATATGAATTTCTGATAACAAATTTCAAATTTTTCCTATTGAAATCACTTGTTTTAGTGAAAATCTCAATAAATTTATAGTTTTATCGCAAGTTTCTCAATCTGTAGATTGATATTCTTGAAAAAAAGCCTTTCTAAATTGACATGAAATTGACAGAGTTCTACTCTTTCTAGAAGTTCTGCAACCTCCTGTTAGATAGCGCTTGATTCGCAGTGTATGATTTGGTACGAAATTCAAAAGCCACTATTCAAGGATTGAAAATTGTCGACTCTCTGAAAAGGATATAAAATAATGTGCCATCCCTTCCCCAATAACTCACGACCGGGTACAGAGGGAGAGAGTATGATATTGAGAAACTGAAATAGAGAAGAGAGACTATAAGAAGATTAGATTAGATTTCATTATTTATGTATGCTACAATATAATTACTGGCTTATACACTAATTTACATTGAATGACGGTAATGCTAATCATTCAACGAATTCTACAAAGTATAGATAATTAATCAATGAGAATAAAGATTAAAAGCAATTAAAATAACGATAATATAATAATGTGAAGTAACTTCATAAATCGGCGGTGTTTCAACAAATAATTGTCGATTCTTTAAGAAGGATATAAAATAATATCCTTCCCATCAACACACGGCCGGGAAAGATCGGAGTGAGGATTGATTGATTGATTTTTATTGAGTACATTATTTATGTAGATTACAATATATACTGGCTTATACACTTATATACAATAGCTTACAATACAGCAAAATTATAGATGAATTTACATAATATAGACCAAGAAAAAACTATTGAACTGTATATGATATGAAAAAAGCAATCTGTAATAACTGTAGATAATTATATTGTTATGCATCTACATAAATTGGAGCTTTGGACATATCAATGTCCATTCTTCGGAAAGAATATTAAAAAATATCCTCCCCACTAACTCTCTACCAAAGCTCTACCAAAGAGGAGAGAGAACGGAGAGAGAATATGATATTGAGAAACTGAAATAGAGAGAATAGAGACTTTAAGAAGCAAGAGAGAAAGAAAGGAAGTAAGAGAGAGTTAAAATAACAGAGATACAGTTTCTTGTAGCGAACTTGTATTGCACAGCGACTTGGAACAGACTACTGGAGCGGACCAGTCTCCAACACGACTCCCTTTAAATTGTCACCATTTCTTATAGATCACACCAAACGGTTACCGTTTAACCAATTGTGACAGCCTCAAGTGAGTATCACTGTAGAGCCCTTCTTGCCGTTGTTTTTTCGTTTCCTCCAGGTCTCAAACTTGCTGGTTAGGATCTTGTCTATGAAATTCTCACCATACAGTCAGCATTGGCTAAATGGAAAGCATAGATGTTTTAATCAAGAGATGCTGACAGTTCGAAATGAATCCAGCTGGAAACGCATTGAAATTCACTTAACAAGACCACTGTCGTCTTTGTATTGTGGCGTTGCACGTCTCGTGCACGTGACTTGCACGCGACGGGCGCATTACGCACGTAGTCGCCATTACTATTTGATACGTGGGCGCGAGCGCGCCAAAACCAGGCGCGTTTTCCACCACTAACCATGTGTCTCAAGACTCACACACGCACCAATTCAAACATTCAATATTCTTTTATTGATTCAATGATACACCATCGTACTATGATTGGGTGGACTCATGATATGACCAAAGAATTCAAGAAGTATTTTCCTCAAGTCTGTTTCAATATTTGAATGTAGCTCAACAAATTATAAATATCGGAGGACCGAGCTTCGTTCTGGAGTACAAAAGCATAAAAAATTTATTTCGAAAGAATAAATTATAATATATTTTTGACCGAGCGAAGTGAGGTCTAAGATTCAAGTCGACGGTTTGGCATTTCTCTTTATGTTTAAATGTTTGAATGTTTGAATGTTTGAATTTTTGAATGTTCGAATGTTTGAATGTTCGAATGTTTGAATGTTTGAATGTTTGAATGTTTGAATGTTTGAATGTTTGAATGTTTGAATGTTTGAATGTTTGAATGTTTGAATGTTTGAATGTTTGAATGTTTGAATGTTTGAATGTTTGAATGTTTGAATGTTTGAATGTGTAAATGTTTATATGTTGCGCATTTACGGCGAAACGCGGTAATAGATTTTCATGAAATTTGACAGTTATGTTCCTTTTTTAATTGCGCGTCGACGTATATACAAGGTTTTTGGAAATTTTGCATTTCAAGGATAATATAAAAGGAAAAAGGAGCCTCCTTCATACGCCAATATTAGAGTAAAAATCAGACTATAGAATTATTCATCATAAATCAGCTGACAAGTGATTACACAGATGTGTGGAGAAGCCAGTCTATTGCTGTATTTCCAAAAGGTCTATAGTTTCAATCAGGTACTTGAGGATGAGAATACTGCGTGAGGTCTACTGTTCACAGAACTACTAGTTATAGTTCATACAGAAAGGTTCTATCTATCACAGTGCATTGAGATTAATTCATGGGAGAATGCAAAAAATTCTCTCACAAATGCCCAGTTGCACAAAAGCCTTGCAAAAAAGATGGCTTCTCTGATTGGTTCTACTGGATTCTAATTTAACCGGCTTTTGTACAACCGGCACTAATAGTACCTGATTGAATGATTACAAAGGTTCAACAGCTGAGTCATAATTTTATCTCAGTCCCACACACATGCACTTGCTCACGCACTTCCATCATCAACAGACGACGAAATCATCAGCTGATTTTCCAAGGATGAATAATTATTATTCTTTCAATGTCCTTCAGCGAGTTTTCCCAGAGATGACCTAGTGCAATCGATTTTTATATTATAAACCTACTACTGTACTGAATTTCGTGAAAATCGTTGGAGCCGTTTTCAAGATCCGTTGAACATAAATAACCAGATATATTATAAACCTACTATTGTACTGAATTTCGTGAAAATAGTTTGAGCCGTTTTCGAGATCCGGTGACATACAAAAAAATATAAACATATAAATATAAATTACCAAATTCATATAAATAATTCACAAATACATGGAAAACAAAATTCAGTTTCATACATTAGAAATTTACTAACAAAATAAGTACAAAAGATTTCATTGAAACTAAATAATAGTCCAATATATAATATTGGCGTTGCCAGCAAAACAAAGTTTGTGCCCTAGCAACGATCATTCAGAAAGCACTCCAATTTGAGAAAAATAGAAAAAAGTAACTGTATGAAACAAAAAATTTAGCAAAGACTTCAACAAAAAATAAAAAGAAAAAACATGATAGTGTAGTTCATAGCATTAACATTAACATAAACAAAATATAATTCGTTGAATAAATATTCATTTTGATACAATCAAGAATTTATTTGAAATACATTGCAGGATAACATTATATAAATTGAGTTCAGTTTGAGAGACAACTTTTAGGTAGTAAAGGGGAAATAGTAATAATAATACCTTTATTTGTACAAAAAGACAAGTTAGAACACATCTAAATATACAGAATAATTAAAATAAGACGTTTAACAAAATAATTAAATAAAACGTGAAAATAAAGAATTGATAAATGCTTAGAAATAAAATATTTTGACTACAACATTTCCGGTCTTGATCCAGTTCTCAATTTTCATAAAAACATCTAAACATATAAACAGAAATTGCTCGTTCAATAATATAGGATTCATTCTTTATAATATAAGATATTTATATATATTTGAAAATTTGAATTCATATTCAAGCTTCAATAATTATAATAGATCTTGGGACTATCGGTCAAATAGATCGAAACATTCCCGCGAGAGATCACCTGAGAAGCAGGCATTTCCTTGAAGAAGCAACCTAAAACCGCTGAACCAGATTACACGAATGAACTCTTCTTTCTGGAGCGAAGAGTTCTGCCAAATTCGATAACAAGTTGTTGGCAAGCGGTGGAAGTATGTGCTAAGTTGCTGCTGGAAGAATGGAAGATTGAAAGTATTACGCGGCCTTCTTTTGTATCCTCTCCATAGATTTTTTTATAAGACTCTTACACTCTTTACAAAGTGGGCGCTTTGAATTTTCCATCTTCCAACTTCGAAGTTTTCGAACGAGCGTTTGGCTCTTATTCTTCAGAAGATATTCGAACGAAAACTAGTATTCTATAGCCATTGTTGTAGTTTATTTAGAATGGAGTGACTTTGAGAATATTCCATTTTTTGGAAACATCCCAAACGTTCTCCTGTGAGGCAGTATTTTAAGGTACACTTTTTAAAAATTGGATAATCTTTTTCAATATAATTGTTAAGATCATTATAAGAATGAGAAAAAGTGGCAACTGAAATTTTTAAGGGCCGGTTTCCGAGCTCGGGATTTAGCTAAGTTCTAGACTTTAAACAGCTGGAGTCAGAAAATTAGCTTTCCAAAACGGGGCGTAGTCGCAGTTTTTATTTTCTCATTTCTATAATAAATTGGAAACGTTTTTACTTGACGAAATTAAACATTTCTAAATAATTCAAAATAGCTGAAACTTTACACTATTTTCTCTTTATTTTATTTTCTGTTAAATTTTCTAGTTTTTTGAAATTCAATTCAAACGTGATTTTGGCAATGACTACGACTACGCCCCGTTTCGGAAAGCCAATTTTCTACTCCAGCTGTTTAAAGTCTAGGACTTAGCCTGATCCCGAGCTCGGAAACCGACCCTGAGTGTTTTGAGTGGTCTAATGAGCGAGTTATGGGTTTTTGTAGTGCTAAATCCCTTTTCTTTCCAGATCATAAACGGTTTCGACTATATTAACAGAACTTGTCTTAAAAATTCAAAAAATGTATCTTTCCAAACTAAAACATTTTATTCCCCATATCGTTCATAAAAATCTGGTGTGGCGCACTCACACAACTTTCCTTGCCGTTATGAAAATTGATCACCTGACGCTAGTGTACCCGCGCATCTCAAGTCTACTATTCAAAGATTTGAGCCAGCTGGTGACAGGGAAATAACGCTGGAGACACACATGAGGTCTGCTATCTCTTCATAGTGAATCATTTAATAGAATCAACAGATGCCAACAGTTTGCGATTGGATAATCACATTTTCTCGAATTTCGAGCTTGTTTTTAAATTTAGGTGAAATTGTTACTGAACATTAATTGTAGAGATTCTCATGCTCAATCTATTCCACTCGATTTTTTTTGTTTTAATTGTATCTGAAGCCTGATAATTGAGAATTTAGAATCAAACTTTGCATAGATGGATAAACTTTGCTCCTGAAATTTTTACAGATATGGGACTTGTGGCGGTTGGTAGACTTTTTGTGTAGTTGAGAAGTTGATATTGTGATAATTATTCATATTGAATGAAAAAGACTAAGAAATTGTCAAAAAACCACTGATTTATTGATAATTAGAAAGACCGGTTTCGGTTATTACACCATTGTCAATCTCTGATAAACTAAAACTAAATACAAGAGCAGCAGAATTTATACTGAAGTAGGCGAGTACTGCTATTGGGCGAGGGCATGAACGCCTGCCATTGGCCTAGCTAGACAGTCTCCTCCCACTCAACGGTGTGACAAAATGGCGGCTTAAGCAGTTGATAGAGCCTATCGATGACTATTTCAGGTATAACTTTAATCAAAATCGTTGGAGCCGTTTTCTTTCGAGAAAATCGCGAAAAACCCTGATTTTGACAACATTTTTCCCATTATAGCCGCCATCTTGAATCGCATTTGATCGAAAATGTTCGTGTCAGATCCTTATATTGTAAGGACCTCATAGTCCAAATTTCAAGTCATTCTGTTAATTGGGAGATGAGATATCGTGTACACAGCCGCACATACACTCATACACACACACACACACACACACCACACACACACACACAACCACACACACACCACACACACACACACACACACACACACACACACACACACACAACCACACACACACCACACACACACACACACACACACACACACACACACACCACACACAACACACACACAACACACACACACCACACACACACACACACCACACACACACACACACACACACACACACACACACACACACACACACACACACACACACACACACACCACACACACACACACACACACACACACACACACACACACACACACACACACCACACACCACACACACACACACACACACACACACACACACACACACACACAACACACACACACACACACACACACACACCACACACACACACACACACACACACACACACCACACACACACACACACACACACACACACATACAGACCAATACCCAAAAACCAGTTTTTTGGACTCAGGGGACCTTGAAACGTATAGAAATTTAGAAATTGGGGTACCTTATTTTTTTTTTGGAAAGCAATACTTTCCTTACCTATGGTAATAGGGCAAGGAAAGTAAAAAGAAAAGTAACATTTTTTGTAAATTAGATAACTTGTTTATTAAATCACCTGGAATTAATCGCGAAAAACCTCATGTTAGAACAAAGCCAATGATATACTGGATGTATTAAAAAAACTCCAATGGAAAATTCAAAACCGTTTATGATCTGGAAAGAAAACGGAGTTAGCACTTCAACAACCAATAACTCGAGCACTTATTAGAGCACTTAAAAATTTCAGTTGCCACTTTTTCTTACTCTTATAATGATATTAGACTACTAATTATTTTGAAAAATATTATCCAATTTAAATAAAGAAGTGTACCGAACAGCCTTGAGTACTAGCAGGTAATCCGTGTTCTGAAAGGGTCTCATTGAAAACTTGACCTACTGAGATTTTGAAGAATTTCAAATATGTCTATGACCATCCTTGGTAAATCAAGTGTGTATACAAAAATTTCAAGATAATCAGTTGCCTTTAACCATCGTTGGTAAATTAAGAATCTATATGCAAAATTTCAAGGTAATCAGTACAGTAGTTCAGATGTGATGATGCGTCATTCGTCAATTTCCTAGATGAACTTTTGTCAAGATGTTCCATCGTCTTCCTCCTGGATGAAATTCCAAGCCCCGTTGACGAATCTCAAGAACAACAATAATATATTATCAGATGCGAGATGCAATCAGTTAAGATCCAACCGGCAGAAGCTGGTTAGGAGATGAGTTGAGCCGAGACGATCCCAAATTGGACCATTAACTAGCAGGCTTCACCTCCAACCCTCAGCGCTTCCTAATGCTGACAATTCAAGATGTCTGACAGCCTACATCTGTGTTGTTGTCAGGAACAGACAGTAATTCGATAATTCAACGTTATTTGAATTACAATTATAACCCTTCATTGCCAGACGTTTGCCTACCACTTAAAGTCAGTTCCACGTGGTGATGGCAGTATTTGATAAGCATTGGTGTTGCTATCCTTGTCTATCATTCGACAAAGCAGATAGCGCTATCGTTTTCTGGCTCTGCAACGTTGCCTGATCGTTTTATAACAATGTAGGAATGTAATTGATTGACAATATATTCTATTTCAACCATGAAAATGAACCATTCAATCATTAAAGGATATGAATTCTTGACAAATAAAATATAATTGAAAGAATAAGTTGTTGATATTTTTAATACCACTTTAAAGTGGTTGAAGTGGTATTGAATTTAGGTTTAATACCTGAGATTTTATACCACAAGCTCTCATAAGCTTTTATATTTAGCTTCAATACCACAAGTTTATTTATTTATTTATTTATTAGAACAGTCACAAACACGATATTTGGAAAGAGAAACAGGCAATTGCCCAAAACTTCTTCAATTCCTTGATTTTGGCACATAAATAGTCCAAAGTGAGGTTAAGTTTAAAATGTCCGTTTTCACCAAAGATTAACACTCAGAGAATACGTATTTGAGATATGACTGATGAATTTTGAATTTCGAAGGGTTGATAAGAGCCGGAAATAACAAAAACATAGAAAGAAGGTAATTTTTAAAAAATTAAATTAATTTTCTTCTAAGTTGAAGTGGTATTGACAATATCAACATCTTATTCTTTCAATTATGGAGAGATACCACAACATTTCATTCCATACAAACAAATTATTGAATAAAATATAATTGACTAGCAAGTAGCGCGTGCTACGCAAGGGATTGAAAACTTCACAGACTAAAAACTTGAAGCATTTAAAATAGGCCTATAAACATCGTCGGTAAATCAAGAATCTATATCCAAAATTTCATGTTAATCAGTCCAGTAGTTGGGACGTGATAATGCGTCTTTCTTGAATTTCCTATCCCGTACGTGTATAAGCCAATTCTTTCCTTTATTATATTATTAGATCATTTTAAACAAGAAAAAAACAGTACTGTATTAATATGGTGGTTTCTTGATCCATTCTCCGAGCTGCGATGTACTAACACACTTCTTTCTATGTTTTTCACACGACATGCAGACAAATATTTAAGTGAATGATCAAAAACTTTTAATTACTGACTGTACTTCTTTCGACCGTCTCTCTCGATCATTAAATAATAATAAAAATAATCAATAATAATTATTTATTCGACCAATCAACATACATTGTACAACATATTTCAGAAAAAAACACTCTTAACTTGTGTAGCAAACACCTTTGCATGCACAATACATTGTATATAAAGGAAACCCCCAAGGTAATCCTGTGTGAGGCCCTTCTTCATACTTTTATTCACAACAGAAAAAAATTGAAATGAAATAAGTAAAAATAAATGAAAATATATAGTCATACTTGGATATCACACATAAATTTGAAAACTGTAAAATTTTGAAAAATAATTACTAGAGAAAAATGATTGAACATAAAAAAATAAATTCATGAAGTAATTTTCAACAGTGATCATTTCATTTACATTGTTGAAAATGATCGTGAGACGGTCAAAAGTACTACAGCCATTAAGTAGAAGTTTTTGATTATTTACTTAAATATTTGACTGCATGTCGTGTGAAAACATAGAAAAAAGTGTGTTAATCTAATAAAATTCATTCAAATAATACCTAGTATAACATCACATACTAATGTAAGGTAAATTAACCCTTCGAACTAAATAAACTAATAAAGATAAACTAATCTTGAATCTACTACACCTATAATTAAATACACCAGACCTAGTCTATTCTCAAAATAGTAAAAGTTTAAATAATAATAAAATAAATACTGGTAGCAGCTATCCTCTTTAAAGGGCAAGTGATAGAATCGGCAGCACTGGCCTTCTATCCTTCTCCACTGACATCATAACGTGGAGTGCTAAGCACACTGCGCACACTTGCGCGTGTGTGCGCCCCATTATTAATTCGTGCGCTTGTGAGATGTGCGCTCTAAAGTGGCACTGAGGAATTTCGCGAGTCAGAGTGCATGAGTAATCGTGGAGCTAAGCGACGTCTTGAGACGTTCATAATCCCGATCAACATCTCAATATTTGTCTAATTGGAAGCTGAGGCTGTGTCTCAAGATTCAATTTCTGTGCAGATGAGCTCGGTTTGTTGGTGTAGGCTGTCTAAACTCAGGTTTATGTTAATCTGCTAATTGAAGTTGGTGGATTACGAGGTTGAAGAGGTTGTTCTCAATGAAAATGTTGTTCCTTCAATCTAGATGAAGTTAAAACAATAAATTCAGGAAAGAATTTTGTTGAAGAATCCAGTAATTCTTGAATGATCATCAGTCTATAATGAGGTCCACGTTATAATGGCAGTGTTTAATTAGCATTGGTATTCTTGTCTATCATTCAACAAAGCGGATAGCGCTATCTCTTTCTCGTTTTGCTCTGTTGTCAGATCGTCTTCTAACAATGTAGAATTTATTATTAATTAATTAACAAAATATTTACCTTAATTATGAAAATTCATTATGAAATTATTCAAAAATATAACTTCTTGCTTGATAAAATAAGATAATTAACAGTTCATATTACATCAATAAACCTGTATCAGCTACTGTCTACAGAAGACAGAGAATCGGCAACGTGTCCTCCTATCTTTCTCCTCTGCCATTATAACGTGGACTCCACTATAGTAGCTACTTAATATCCTATACTATTTAACGAGCAACTTCTGTTTATATGTTAATAAGTTTGCATGTTTGTATTTCACCGGATCTCGAAAACGGCTCTAACGATTCTCACGAAATTGAGAACATAGTAGGTTTATAATGTAAAGATTCGATTGCAATAGGTATCATCCCTGAGAAAACTTGCTGAAGGACATTATATGGATAATTATTATTCATTCTTTGAAAAAACATTTGATAATAATTATTTTGTCGTCTGTTGTTGATGGAAGTGAGTGAGCGAGTTCATGTGTGTGGGACTGTGTCAAAATTATGACTCAGCTGTTGAACTTTTGTAATCATTCAATCAGGTACTTAGTGTCGGTTGCATAAAAGCCGGGTTATTTCCAATCTCGATTAATTCCAGTAGATCCATCTTTTTGAAATGGTCTTCTCTGATTTGGTTCACGTGAATCCAATCAGGATTAAAATGTAACCGGCTTTTGTGCAACTGGGACTTTGTGAGGGAAATTTTTGCATTCCTCTGGGAATTAATCTCAATTTACTGTTATTAGATAGAACATTTCTGTATGAATGTTATTATAATTTCTTCTTTCGTAATAAATTTTTTATGCTTTTGTACTCCAGAGCGAAGCTCGGTCCCCGATATTAAGCATAATACTATCATAATAATGAGTGAGCGTAATACAATGAAGAAAGCATAGGCAGAGCGCATGCTCATTCTATGATAATATCTTGAGCCAAACAGCAAGTACTGATTGTAACGGACTCCTAGATACATGGTTTCCGCATGCAAATATCCCAGAACTGCATCCTGGACCCCTGTAATTATCAACTGGATAGCTGCTGCGATATCTCACATGCACTTGATGGATGTGGCCGTAGATCTGTTCACAATGGTTATTCCTGTTAACCATTATCCGTACTGGTTAAGAAGTTGAGTAGTTTTTATTTTGTCGAAATTTGAATTTGAAACACTTTTGAAGTGGAAACTACAATTTGGTCTGGAGATGACAAACAATTTGGTCGTCGAATCATCGTTACTGTTAAAAAGTAAGTGTTTTCACTTCAAAACTGTTTTAATTCAAAGTTTAGACAAATCTTCTCACACATTTTCAATAAAATAACAAATCGGGCAAAACAATTCAATTTGAAAGAATGAACATGAATGAAAAATATTAGGTTGCCATGGCAAAATTGTATCGTGCTATAAATTTTCGGCTCTAAATTTGATATTTTCTAAATTTGGCTTAGTGGTTTTGTGTTTTGTTTCGGTTTTGTATATGTCTGGACTTTTTAACATCAAAATGAACTTAATTCCGAAGTGAAAAGTCTAAATTTGAAGTATTGTGTTTACTATAACCTTAGTGTCCGGTTTCCCATTAGGGAACTTTGGACTATATACGGCGAGGTGGAACTACCCGTGGAACTCCCCACCGTTAAAAGCCATACCCTAATAAATAAAAAATATCAAACCTTTGTACGATGTATGCTTTATGTTTATTTATGTAAATATGTTTGAATAGCTTATGCTTGTAAACTACAGCAGTAGAAAGTCAACTCTCCCTCTTTCTTATATTTACGTATTGTTGTATTGACTCCTCCTCTAAACACAGACTTGCTCCATATTAGAGGAGTAATTTTCAGGGGGAATATATTGTAAAATGTACTTTCTGGAAATAAAATTAATTTGAATTTGAATTTGTGGTCTTGTTCCATACTAATAGAATATGTTTTATTTGATATTTCCTTGCTATACTTATATAAAGTGGATGAGAGAATCTAGAAAGCGAGGAAAAGCCTGACGATCATCATGGTCAAATCATATTTAAGATTTGGGTAATCCAAAATCGGATATTCGAGGGACTACTCTGCTTTCTTAAGTATAATAACTCTAATAAAATCAGTTGAATTGATGGTGATGTTGTGAAATCTCTTCATAATAAGAAAACAAGGATATTGTCAAATTTCACTAAAAATTCATTAAAAACTTCATTAAAAACAGTACCATGGTTTCACGTTTAGCAACGCATCATCAGCTGTACTGAGGAATGAGGATACAGCTCATTCCTCAGTACAGCTGATAATGCGTTGGTAAACGTGCAACCATGGAACTGTTTTAAAGTTTTTAATAAAATTCGACAATATCCTTGTTTTCTTATTATAATAACTCTATTTTCACGTATTCTAGTATACTACTGCTACCTACTCAATGATACAATAACAACCTAACAATCATGAATTATACTGCTTATTCGCTTTTTCAAGACCTTAAAATATTCTACTCAAAAGCCTATGTTTGGTTGATACGCCATTGTATTGTATTTTTCTTTAGGACTACTTTTAATATAAATAAAAATATAAATCTGAGTACCTTTTTAAATTATTTTGTACGACATGTTTCGACTACTACTTAGCTTTATATCTTAGTGGTAGTAGATTTATATTTTTTATTTGAACTCAAAGACTATATTATCGACCTAAAAATCATGAATTTTATCGCTCATTCGCTTTTTCAAGACATCGAAATATACTACTCGATGACTATTATCGACCTAAACAACCATGAATCATGCAATATTATCGACCTATATCAATCATGGATCATCTTGCCTGTTCCATTTTCTGAGAACTCGAAATGATGCTACTCAAACACGACTATATTATCGACCTGAACAATCATGATTTCAGTAATCATGAAATATTATCGACCTAACAATCATCAATTATGTTGTCGCTTCTTCAAGACCTTGAAATATACTACTCGAAGACTATACTATGAACCTAAAGAAACATGAATTATGTTGTCACTTTTTCAAGTACTGGAAATATACTTCTCAAAGACTCTATTATCTACCTAAACAATCATAAATTATGTCGCCCTTTGTTGTATTTTACAACCATACAGTTCTCCAGACTCAATTAGAAAATGAACTGTTGCCTCCGCACCGTAAATTACATCGTAAACAGCTGGACTATGAAGCGGCGAGAGACGAGATGAATGACCACAGAAAAACTTGCTACAACCGAGCCGTGCGAACGTGTGACACTGACAAACTTGTTAATGTGTGAGACACAGACAAACTTGTGAATGTGTGAACGTGTGAAACAGAGGTGTGAAAGTGTCAGACCGCCAGCAATGTGAAGTTGGCATTATTTTCAACACTCGACGTTACAGGGTTAATCCTCCCCTCTCATCCTTGAGACACATTTCGTATTGACGTACTTTTTCTTTCCAGAAAAACAACCCCTTACATTTTACGAGCCCCAGCCACCTCTTGTGGCTCTGACACAATGGTAACGTGGCACTTTCTACGGTGGCGTTTCCTATGAACCAACATTCATTCGTGGCGTTTCCTACAAAGAGCGGCCACCTGTACTCAACTTATATCTGTTACAATTATTATTTATCCAGTAATGTAACTGTTACTGTCACTTCCTATGGTGGTGTTTCCTACGAACTAAAATTAATTCAATCATGGCGTTTCCTATGAAGAACCTGTAATCAACTTGTATCTGTTTCTATTATAGGATATCCAGTAATTTAACCGTTACTGTTATTTGTATGGGCATAGAGGAAATATAGCAAGATCTTATTAAGATCCAATGGTATAGGTCGTCTATTTTCCAAATTTCAAGCCGATTCTTTGATAACCTTCCGGAAGCCACGCTGTTGTAAAAAGTACAACATTGTCAGGTTTTTGTTGCACAAAACTATTGAATGGGGTAGTGTCAGTAAATGAATCACCTATGCATTCCAAAACTCTCCCCCCATCACTCCACTGAGTTGCAGTATCAACCGAGCAATGGCTCAGTCTTCAGGTGCCATTTAGTCGCGACAGTGCGTAAGTCGCACTGTGCATAAGATAGGGAAATACCTGTATACGGGGACTTTAAACGAACCAATAACACAGAATTGATGGCTTTGTTTGATGTACCTTATTGACCTATGAAATGGTAATCATCCAAATGTTCATATGCGTAAAATAATCCAAAAAGATGGAAAAAGTAATTATACAATTAATTAATATGTTTTGACAGTAAACAGAGTACATAACACTTGGAAAATTGGATGTTGTACAGAATACAACACGCGACTGCTCGTGTGATTGTGTAGGGTGCGACTACCGGAAGGTTAACTCAAGCCTATTATTGTCGACCACTGTCTATTATTAATGTTTTGTTGGGGTGAGAGTGTTAGGACGGCACAATATGAGAGACTACCAGCTCCACATGGCTTCACCAAAAACAACTACTAGGATTATCGGCTTGAGCTGACATTGGAAATTGGAGCATAAACGCCCTATACCATGGAATATCTTCTTGTGCTATATTTTCTCTTTAGTATGGAGCTGATGGATGGACTCTCGTGTAGTTGCACCTCTAAAGGGCCCCATACACTAGGGAACTTGGATCAGCGAACTTGGTTCTTGCGAACCAAGTTCCCCAGTATATGTGGAAATTGGCGAACCGCGAACCAAATTCGTGACGAATCTGGTCTTCAATCCAGTTTAAAAACTTTGTTCGGTTCGTCCGCCAGGGCGATATATTCAACATATTTTCTTCCCAAAGCAGTTGCAAACTTTCAAACACTCATCTCTAGACCCCGAAATACACTGAAGTAACGAACGGTTGTTCGCTCTCCCCACTACAGTGTGTGGACAAATCCTACACGAACTTGGTTCCCCGAACCAAGCACGAACTTGGTTCCCCGAACCAAGTTGGCCGATCCAAGTTCCCTAGTGTATGAGGCCCTTTACAAAGTAGCTTGGAATGGCATATCTTACAAACAATACATCATTTTCTAAATTACTGCTCTGTGTTACTAACCAAAAGCCTTCATTTCAGAGATAGACCAGTTGTGATGTTATGAAAGTATAAATAACGAAAATCAATATAAGCATGGCTAATATTGAAGAACGAGTACTTTCATGATACTAATATACTAATATAGGCCAGTAGACCATACTATAGTAGCCAGTTTTATAATGCTTGAATTAGCTTTATGAAAGCAAATTGTTGATTCTTTATCACAAATGGCAATGTATTGCCAGGTCTTGCATGACCCATCGCATACTAACACTACATTATAATGGAGAAAAAATGAACAATTAGCATATTCAGAACAGAAAATAAATATTTATTTGAGTAGATAACTTCTAAAAACAAAGAGTAGAACCTATTTGTTATACAGAATAGAAATGAGTATGCACCTGAGATTCTATCAAATTATGTTAGAATTTTTTTTTCTTTTTTGTGTAGTTGAGAAGTTTATATTGTGGTAATTATTCATATTGAATGAAAAAGACTAAGAAATTGTCAGTTTATCAGAGATTGACAATGGTGTAATAACCGAAACCGGTCTTTCCAAGTATCAATAAATTTGTGGTTTTTGACAATTTCTTAGTATTTTTGATTCAATATGCTAGAAATGATGCTATGAAACAAATTTATGCTAATTAGGCTAGTATTATCTATTGTGTGTACAGCTAGAACAACATTTTCTAAATCGGGCTTTGGTATGTCTTGCATTCAATTATTACCTATCAACTATGATGATCCATGGACTTCCCAACTTCAGTTGGTAGCTCCATATTTGTATTTTATAGATTAAGCCATAAAAGTATCAAAATGGACAGGAAGCTCTGAAAATACTTATGGACTTCTCAACCGACTCTCTCACTCCCACCCATAGACTACTAGTTCTGTGAACAGTAGACCTCACACAGTTTTCTCATCCACAAGTATCCGGTGTCACCTGTTTCTCCAGACATCTGTGTAATGCAGGCAATGAATAATCCACTTGTCAGCTGATTGATTATGAATAATTCTATAGTCTGATTAATCCTATCTTCAGAGTAGATGATATAGTGATATTGGAGTATGAAGGAAATTCCTAAATTCCTTTTTCTTTCATATTATCCTTAAAATGCAAAATTTCAAAAAACCTTGAGTATACATCGACGCGCAGTTAAAGAGGGAAATATTCCTGCCAAATCTCATAGAATTCTATGATGTGTTACATCATAGCCACCTCTAATACAAGGCCGCGGCCTACGATATTGCAACGTCGCAGTGTAGGCCTATAATCTAAAAGGCTACATGATTGGTGAAAAAGATGTTTAAAAATACCAGCTGATGTTTTTCACCAATCATGTATTAGATTCTAGGCCGCAATATCGTAGGCCGCGGCCTTGTATTAGAGGTGGCTATGATTACATTCATACATACAGACAAAAGAAAATCCGAGTTAAAACATAGACCTCACTACGTTCGGTCAAAAATAATTGTCGGGAAAATAATTATCGTCTTTACAGATGCAGTATTAGACGAAAAATAATAACACACCTTCTTGACGTATTTTACACGACGTGCAGTCAATCATTTTCAGTAAATTTGTTCACGTAAACAAATTTGTTCACTTACTGACTGGAGTACTTTGGACGGCAAGCATTCAGTTTCAATAGTCTAAAAAAATAGTAACTGGAAAGGGTACCTACTTGAAAAGATACTGAATTATACTACTTACTGGTAGTTTAGAATAATTTTGTCGTAAGCTGAAATCTTTACTTTTTATGATCTGTCTTTTTACTTTCCTTGCCCTATTACCATAGGTAAGGAAAGTATTGCTTTCCGAAAAAAAATTAAGGTACCCCAATTTCTATACGTTTCAAGGTCCCCTGAGTCCAAAAAAGTGTTTTTTGGGTATTGGTCTCTGTGTGTGTGTGTGTGTGTGTGTGTGTGTGTGTGTATGTGCGTCATTGTACACGATATCTCATCTCCCAATTAACGGAATGACTTGAAATTTGGAACTTGAGGTCCTTACCCTTATAAGTATCCGAAACGAACAATTTCAATCAAAATGTAATTCAAGATGGCGCTAAAATGTTGTCAAAAACTTGGTTTTCCGCGATTTTCTCAAAAATGGCTCCAACGATTTTTATCAAATTTATACCTAAATAGTCATTGATAATCTCTATCAACTGTCACAAGTCCTATATCAGTAAAAATTTGAGGAGCTTCGCCCCATCTATGCAAAGTTTGATTTTAGATTCCCAATTATCAGTCTTCAGATACAATTTGAACAAAAAATTTCAAGTGGAAAGGATTCAGCATGAGAATCTCTACAACTAATGTTCAGTAACATTTCCACCTAAAATTGAAAATAAGCTTGAAAGTCGAGAAAATGTGATTATTAAATTGCAACTGTTGGTTCTACTAAGTCAATCAGCAGACCTCGTGTGTCTCCAGCGTTATTGACCTATCACCAGCTGTCTCATATCTTTGAATAGCCACAAGTCCCATATCAGTAAAAATTTCAGGAGCTTCGCCTCATTTATGCAAAGTTTAATTTTAGATTCCCAATTATCAGTCTTCAAATACAATTTGAACAAAAAATTTCGAAAGGAAAGGATTCAGCATGAAAATCTCTACAATTGATGTTTTGTAACATTTTCACCTAAAATTGGAAATAAGCTCGAAATTTGAGAAAATGTGATTAATCAATTGCAAACTGTTGGCAACTGTTGATTCTATTACATCATTCACTATGAAGATATAGCAGACCTCGTGTGTCTCCAGCGTTATAGCAATACCTACCATTACTAAGTAATAGTAGGTATTTGTTATAGTCCTGTCACCAGCTGGCTCAGATCTTAGAATAGTAGACTTGAGATGCGCATGAACACTAGCGTCAGGTGATCAATTTTCATAACGGCAAGGAAAGTAGTGTGAGTGCGCCACACCAGATTTTTTGTATTTGGAACTCGAACCTCACTCACAGGCACTTACCCATATGAGGAGCCTTCTTCACATTTTATATTGTATTTTGTAAAAGAAGAAGAAAATAAATCAATTTCAACTGGTAATTCAAGACACAAGTAGCCTAAACAGATATTTATACAAGTTGAGTACAGGTAGCAGATCTTCATAGGAAACGCCGCAATAGAATTTTGGTTAGTAGGAGACGCCACACTTAATGGGTTCGTAGGAAACGCCACCGTGTGAAGCGCCACGTAGCCGACACAATCTTGTTATGCTCGTTGAAAAGTCTCTCACGAGAAATAAAGTGCTCGACTGAACAACAGTAGAGTAATGCACTGTGTATCTCGTAATAAAAGCTTATCCTGGTCTCCCATTCGAATTTGCGAAACTTCTTACCAAGGAAAACAATGAATCTCCCTTACACGATTTACTGTCTACACGGAAAATTTAAAAATCATACTTTCAGTTGCAAGCTGACGGTTGGGGGTTTCTTCAAACACGAGAGAGGCAGGAAATAACATTAGAGTGAATGATATAGCGGTTGTGGATCTCTCTCCCTGCACTCTCACACTCTCTCTAACTCTCTCTTACTCTCACACACTCTCACTCACTCTCTCTCTATCCCTTTTACTTTCTTTCCCTTTCTCTCCCTTCCACTCCCTCACTCACTCTCTCTCCCTCTCACTCACCCTCCAACCACCCTATCTCTCTCTCTCTCTCTCTCTCTCTCTCTCTCTCTCTCTCTCTCTCTCTCGCTCTCTCTCTCTCTCTCTCTCTCTCTCTCTCTCTCTCTCTCTCTCTCTCTCTCTCTCTCTCTCTCTCTATCTCTATCTCTCTCTCTCTCTCTCTCTTAGTTTTTTCTATCTTAAAATCTTTGTTGTACAGTGTTTTAGTTTTACTTAGAATTGTATTGGAGGGTTAAGTGTAAGAGAGGGTCGGCTGCGCCCTAACTTCGCCTTCCTAGATGTTTAATAAAGGCAGCTAATCAATCGATCAATCAATCTCTGTCTCTCTCTCTCTCTCTCTCTCTCTCTCTCTTTTGGTAGAGAGTTAGTGGGAAGGATACTTCGAATATTCTTTCCGAAGAATGGACATTGATATGTCAAAAGCTCCGCCAATTTATGTAGATGCATAACAATATCATCTATTTTATCTATACTTATTACAAATTGTTTTTTTTTCATATCATATACAGCTCAATACTTATTTTTTTAGTTTATATTTTGTAAATTCATCTACAATTTTTCTCTATTGTAAGCTATTGTATATAAGTGTATAAGCCAGTATATATTGTAATCTACATAAATAAAATACTCAATCAATCAATCAATCTCTATACCCGCTCGTGTGTTAATGGGAAGGATATCTTATATCCTTCTTAGAGAATCGACAATTATTTGTTGAAACACCGCCGATTTATGAAGTTACATCACATTATTATATTATTGTTATTCTAATTTCATTCAATCTTTATTCTCATTGATTAATTTTTTATACTTTGTAAAATTCGTTGAATAAAAAGCATTACCGTCATTCAAGGTAAATTAGGGTATAAGCCAGTAAATTTATTGTAACATACAATAAATAAAGAAATCTAATCTTATCTAATCTAATCTCCCCCTCTCTCTCTCTCTCTCTCACCAACTCTCACTCACTCTCTCTATCTCTAATAATCGTTGTACAGTAACAATATTATTTTGCTTGTATTGGAGCGTTTGATTGACACCTACTAATACCTGTAAATCATAATACCTAATGGCATCTTATTTTTGTTGATTGTATGTATTATGATGTATCTTACATTTTTTATTAATTATATTTTAGAGTTATATAGAATTATGTATTATTATATCTCTTATTATTATGAGAATGTAATAAAATCATGTTATGTAGCTGTGTTATCATTTAAGATGATTTGTAAAACTGTAATTTTGTAACCATGTTACCATAGGCGACAAGCCTAGTAACAATTGTAAAATAAAATCTATCTATCTCTTTTACTTTCTTTCTCTTTCTCTCCATATTACTCCCTCTCTCACACTCTATCTCTTTCTCTCTTACTTCCTTGCACTCTCTCTCTCTCACTCACTCTCTCACTCTCTCTCTCTTTCTCCCTCACTATTTCTCTCTCATTCTCTCTCTCTTCCGTCTTTATCATCCCTGTAGAATTCATGATGTTCTCAGTTCCTAGACAAGGAAATCTAACAACAAGGATAGCAGTAGTTGATTTCCCTACAGATCATATCTTTTCGGTCCTTGTTGCCACAATATTACCTCAACAGGTTTCAGCAATCATTCACCATGTCTTCCTGATAATCACACTGTATTCGATACTGTGTTATCCTTTCCAAAACTTTTGCTTGCTTCTGCTGATTAAAAATTTATGGAAAAACTCGCTGGAGAGTTTGTAGGAGAAGTTTACAATGCAGCTAAGGCAACATACATTCAGAGACTGTTATCTTCCGGAAAATTCTAGTCGTGGAAAATCTTTCTCTCCATCCACCCGTTGAGATTTTTCTCGAGGCCGAACGCCTTGAGTTTAAGGGTTTGAGCTGCCCTTTATATAATGTAGGTTTTTGGAGATGAATAATTCTTGACCAATCATCCCACATCATCCTCACTAATGTTGAAATATTTCAATATATTCAAGACTTGAACATTTTTCACTTAGTATACTGCTCATTCTTACTTACTTTACTTTCGCTGGCTCTACAGTCCGGTGTGGACTTTGGCCTCCCTCACGATTTGCCTCCATGCTTCTCTGTCTTCTGCCGTTCTCCTCCACGACCGCACTCCCATGATGTGCATGTCCTCCTCCACATCCCTTAACCACCTCTTCCTTGGTCTTCCACGCTTTCTAATCCCCATCATTTGTGCGTTCATCAAGTCGTTGGGTAACCTGTCTATTCCCATTCTTGTCACGTGACCAAGCCACCTTATTCTTTGTGCTTTGAGGAAACGCACAATATCTTCTTCATTCAGGAACATGTTCACTTCTGTGTCACTCTTTGCTCGTCAACCTTCTGCCGTTCTCACTGGTCCCAACGACCAGTTTCTTATAATCTTATTTTCAAAAATGCTTTACTTTAACATTCAATGTCCATGCTTCTGAGCCGTAGGTCACTACTGGTCTAATAAGGGTTTTGTAAATAAATGATGATGCTCAAGATATAGAGGATTTTTCTAAAGAAAAACCTATTAACTTTGTGAGGTGCTCCCTTACATAAAGGTAGTGTAAATTGTTGCAGTAAACAAGGGTCCTAAATAATGATGGTAGAAGATTCCACATTTATCTTCAAATGATACAATTTTGTGGCAGCCTTTTGAGGAGATTTGGGTAATCAATTCTTTAGTAAAATTAGCTGAGAAATCCAATGGGGCCAGTTAGAAGTTCCATGGGATTTCTAAGCAAATTTTACATAGGAATTATTAGTAAAAATTCTGATGTATTATTGAATCCTATTCGATTGATATCAAGTACCCTCATAAGGGCGCCTCGAAAGTATAAATTTAAAATTTGAAGTAAAATGTGAAATCTTCCGACATCATTATCTCGGTAACAAATCACTTTAGGACCCATGTTTACAAGTATTTTTTCTTTATTTTGATGTAAGGGGAGACCTTTCTAAGTTTCACGGAATTTTTTAGAAACACTCTGTAAATATCTTGGACTATAGTGACGTCTACGTTATAATGGCAGTGTTTGATCAGCAATGGTATTGCTATCCTTGTGTATCATTCAACAAAGCGGATAGCGCTATCTCTTTCTCGTTTTGCTCTGTTGCCAGATCATCTTTTAACAATGTAGAATTAATAATCAATTAACAAAATATCTCATCATGAAATTATTAAAAAATATAATTTCTTGCTCAATAAAATATAATTGATTATTTTAAACGAGAATGAACAGTTAATTCTACATTAATAAACCTGTATCAGCTACCGTATATAGAAGGCATTGACAAGACAACGCAACGTTTTCTCCTATCTTCCTCCAATACCATTATAACGTGGATCTCACTATAGAATGAATGAACATCATACTCAATATTCAATATAAAATTATGAAGTCTTAAAAATGTTGAAATACTGAGAAAATTACCTATTTTTGAATTATGTTTCCATATTCCCGCATGAATATACAGTACGTTCAAGTGCCAGTAAAGGGGTTAGACAATATTTGCAGACAGCTATCAAATGGGCGGAATTCCTTATAGAACAGGTAACAATACTTATATCTCTCTGTGCCTGTCACAACAGCTTTGAATACTCAAAGGCTTGTCAATCGAATAATTACATGTTGTTTCTGTTCTGTTTGGTGCTCCGGGTGACATCTGTATCCAAGCTTTGTGTTTCATGCAAGGTACTTTTCAATGAAATTGACCTGTTTTACAAACATTTGTTCCGTAAATGCAGGAATAAGGTTCCCAAACACTTGACACAAGAAACATCACTAAAATATAGTGAGAATCACTCCAAACTGTTATCTTCTTATTTGCTTTCTGATTTTCCCCACTTTTCTTTATTCTCTTTCCCACGTATTGAATACTGTTAGACCTACACAGGTTCTTTCTTCTCATATCCATATCAACTATACATAAAATAAACAAATTCATCTTTGATTCCAATTCTTACAGTATTAATTCTCTTTAGTAGCTTGTCTATTTTTTCTTTTTAATTTATTTTTTGCTTTTTCTTTCAGCAGTGAAGTGATTGAGTTTATTGAAAAACACTCATTTTTTAAAAGACTTCTATTATTCAATATTGATCTCTCATATTTATTACATTTTATTGTCATTTCTTGCTTTTTTTGTTATCTCTGTATATTTTGTATTGTATTGTTTGCTAACGACGTGGTTAAGTGGTAGAGTGGACATTATTGTCCAAACTTCGCCACGTCAACATGAATAAGAAATTCATTCTATTCTATTCTATTCTAATTCCTTAGGCTATAGATAACATAGATTGCTATCTAACCGATGCCAACAGTTTGAAGCGAGTCTCAATAATTATTCTCTCCACGTCCAGTGATAAAGATTTTGTGATTAATTCAATAGACTTATTCGATACTAGCAGGTAACCCGTGCTTCGCAAGGGTCTTTCTTAAAACTTGACGTAATGAAATCTAGAAGAATTCAAAATAGGCCTATGTACAGTGAGTCAGTCATTCTATCAGGGGTCGAATAATTTTGAAATTTTAATTAAATAAAAATGGAAAAATATAATTTCTTTATGTACATAACAACATCTTCATTCAAAGACATATTAACTGCATGCGTTTTCATATTGCCGATACAGCATTGATGAAACTGTAGACGTTTATTTAGCATTTGTCTCAAAAATTATTGTTCTTGCTGAAAAAATAATAATCCATGCCACGTGTAGGCCTAAACATTGCATCAGGAAAACGAATTTTGAAAACTATGTTTTTCAGGTAGAAAGCAATATAGAAACAGATGTACCTTTTTCAATTTCGACCATATGATTTGGTGATTTTTTAATGAAATCGAATGTACCATTAATGAAATTTAAAAATTATTTCTGAAAAATCTAGATGGAAAATTAAAATTTGGGCCTCCAGGTGCACAAGATTGATATTTTTAGAATCTATGTGCAAAATTTGGAGATTTAAATCATTCCCGTTTTTCCGGTATGCAATCCACAAGTTGACATGTTTTGATGCGAACACACGAACAAACACAACCCTACCCTCTCTTATTATATAGATGAATAAATAGTGGAGTAGCCTACTGAATGCAAAACTTATGTTCGAATAAACATTAGTTCATAACCCATTGTATTTTATAACTGATATTCATCTTTTCATCAAGTAGAGATCATTGAACTACTGGAACCTTTAATAATGGGGTATTTAATACTGCAACCAAAATCAAATATTTCTTATGTTATTGTAAAGGTATGGTGGTAGATACCATATCATTGGTACCTCCTGATATTAATTTTCTATCGATTCTCTTCCTCTGTTTTTGTTGAAGTTTTGAATTTTTGTGTCGTCTGGTTTTAAATTAGTTCCGGTTCTTCAATTTTTGTTCATAAAAATTTTTCATTTGTTTCTGTTCAAAAATGCCCCCTCTCTTGACTGTGGAAGAAAGAGCCAAAATAGCAGCTCGTTATGAGGTCTGAGAATCTGTGGTGCGAGTACAAAGGAGGTGGAGGGCTGAATGAGGGATCCATGCAACACTGAATGCAAAAACTGTTAAAAATTGCCATTCCAAATTACTAACAACAGGGAGTGTCGCAGATGCAAGACGATGAGGAAGACCATCAACGTCAAGGACAGCAGAGAATTTGACAGAGTTCGTGAAATGTTCATGAGGAGCCCTAAGAAATCACTGCGGCAAGGATCTCGTGAAAGTAGTTAGATCTTAAGATCTCAGTGTTTTTGCATCCAGTGTTGCATGGATCCCTCGTTCAGTCCTCCACCACCTTTGTACTCGCACCACAGATCCTTAGACCTCAAAACGAGCTGCTATTTTGACTCTTTCTTCCACAGTCAAGAGAGGGGTCATTTTCGAACAGAAACAAATGATAATTTGTGTTACACACAACCTCAAGGTGTGCTCTATCTAACAAATGTAGTTCTAACAAAATTGATTCATGAATAAAGAAATTATAGCTGTATAAAAAAAATCTGGTGTGGCGCACTCACACAACTTTCCTTGCCGTTATAAAAATTGATCACATGGCGCTAGTGTTCCCGCGCATCTCAAGTCTACTATTCAAAGATTTGAGCCAGCTGGTGACAGGGCAATAACGCTGGAGACACACGAGGTCTGCTATCTCTTCATAGTGAATCATTTAATAGAATCAACAGATGCCAACAGTTTGCAATTGGATAATCACATTTTCTCGAATTTCGAGCTTGTTTTTAAATTTAGGTGAAAATATTACTGAACATTAATTGTAGAGATTCTCATGCTCAATCTATTCCACTCGGAATTTTTTGTTTTAATTGTATCTGAAGCCTGATAATTGAGAATTTAGAATCAAACTTTGCATAGAAGGGTAAACCTTGCTCCTGAAATTTTTACAGATATGGGACTTGTGGCAGTTGATAGACTTTTTGTATAGATGAGAAGTTGATATTATGGTAATTATTCATATTGAATGAAAAAGATTAATAAATTGTCAAAAAACCACTGATTTAGTGATAATTAGAAAGACCGGTTTCGGTTATTACACCATTGTCAATCTCTGATAAACTAAAACTAAATACAAGAACAGCAGAATTTATACGAAAGTAGGCGAGTACTGCTATTAGTCGAGGGCATGAACGCCTGCCATTGGCCTAGCTAGACAGTCTCCTCCCACTCAACGGTGTGACAAAATGGCGGCTTAAGCAGTTGATAGAGCTTATCGATGACTATTTTAGGTATAACTTTAATCAAAATCGTTGGAGCCGTTTCCGAGAAAATCGCGAAAAACCCTGATTTTGACAACATTTTTCCCATTATAGCCGCCATCTTGAATAGCATTTGATCGAAAATGTTCGTGTCGGACCCTTATATTGTAAGGACCTCATAGTCCAAATTTCAAGCCATTCTGTTAATTGGGAGATGAGATATCGTGTACACAGCCGCACATACACTCATACACACACACACACACACACACACACACACAAACACACACACACACACACACACACACACACACACACACACACAGACCAATACCCAAAAAACACTTTTTTGGACTCAGGGGACCTTGAAACGTATAGAAATTTAGAAATTGAGGTACCTTAATTTTTTTCGGAAAGCAATACTTTCCTCACCGTACCTATGGTAATAGGGCAAGGAAAGTAAAATAGGGAGTGACTTATCAGACACTCTGTATTATCATTTAATGGGAAGTGTGAAGTGGGTAGGATTTATGTTGTTTGTAAGGAGTCCCGACAGTTTGACGTGAATGTCAGTATACTTTTTGCTAGGGCTACCTAATCAGTCTCTACTAACTGCATAGACAGACCACATCATTATCGTTGTTCGCTGACATCAAAGACTACCGTTTAATTAATAGCGGTCTCATGAAACAACGAGATAAGTGAGTTGGTGGAAGGGTGGCTGTTCCTGATTAGCTTCACTAAGTTTTACCATAGGGGAAATATATCATAACTAGTCACATATCTGAAAAAAATTCAGGAGCTCCACCCCATCAATGCAGATAGATTCCCAATTATCAGGCTTCAGATGCAATTGAAACAAAAAATTTCGAGTGGAAAGGATTGAGCATGAAAATCTCTACAATTAATGTTCCGTAACATTTTCATCCAGAATTGAAAATAAGCTCGAAATTCGAGAAAATGTGATTAATCAATTGCAAACTGTTGGCAACTGTTGATTCTTTAAATCATTCACTATGAAGAGATAGGCAGACATCGTGTGTCTCCAGCGTTATTGTCCTGTCACCAGCTGGCTCAGATCTTTGAATTTTTGTAGACTTGAGATGCGCGTGAACTCTAGCGTCAGGTGATCAATTTTCATAACAGCAAGGAGAGTTGTGCGAGTGTGCCACACCAAATTTTTGAAAATATATCTTCCATAATAGTTGACCGAGCGAAGTGAGGTCTAAGATTCCAGTCGACGGTTTTGCATTTCTCTTTATTCATGTGTTGCCATAGAGAAGTCCACGTTATAATGGCAGTGGAGAAAGATAGAAGTTCAGAGTTGTCGATCTTCTGTCTTGCCACTGACTTCTATAATGATAGCTGATATAACTATATCTGATGTAATA
This sequence comes from Nilaparvata lugens, assembly GCF_014356525.2. Taxonomy (NCBI): domain Eukaryota; kingdom Metazoa; phylum Arthropoda; class Insecta; order Hemiptera; family Delphacidae; genus Nilaparvata; species Nilaparvata lugens. The sequence goes on from NC_052507.1 coordinate 5,561,479, forward strand.
TATTTGTTCATTTTTGTTAAAAATAATAATTATATTATTATTACTAAACGAATATACCAATTGAATGCTATAAATCACCCCGAAGAATTCTGCTACTGCAAATATTAACAACAGGGTAAACATCTAGATGAGCGCTACTATTCAAAAAAACCGAAAAAAATTAAAAATATAATAATTATATTTCATTTGTCAAGGAAATATACTTTTAAATAATTGAATAATAGATTAACAAATAATTGATATTGAATAATTTGTTCAACGAATATCTTTCTACATTCTTGAAAAACGATGTGGCAGCGTTGCAGAGCTAGAAAAGGATAGCGCTATCTGCTTTGTAGAGTGATAGACAAGGAGCGCTACACCAATATTAATCAAATACTGCCATTATAACGAGGAAATCACTACAGGAGAATGATACGAAGATGATACAAGGTTATCAACACCAATGGTGATCAAATATAAGTTATAACCATTTTAACCAGATCATTCACGTGTTATCGATGGACACGTTAAACTGTTGGTCCCGGTTGAAGTATGACAGTCGTAAGGCCCATTGACGGCTTAAATGATATAAATTCAGACGGTGGGACCTTCCCGCAAGGGACTCCCCACCAACAAAAGCCATACGAATTTACTTTTTTTACCATTTTAAACGTGGATTTCAGTAAAAAAAAATACAATCTAAAAATTATCTTCTGCCAATGTTTCGCTTTTTTCGACTTTTCGAAATTCACTTTTTGTGTAGAAGTTGAGAAGTTGATATTGTGTGATTATTCATATTGAATGAAAAAGACTAAGAAATTGTTAAAAGCCACAGATTTATTGATACTTAGAGAGACCGGTTTCGGTTATTACAACCATTGTCAATCTCAGTTTACTCAGTTTATCAGAGATTGACAATGGTGTAGTAACCGAAACCGTCTCTCTAATAACAATAATCTGTGGTTTTGACATTTCTTAGTCTCTTTCATTCAATTTTCAAAATTCCCCACTTTTCAAGCAATTGTGAATGCGGTTGCAGATGCTCAAAACAGCATATACAGATGGTACGAAAGAAGACTAATAATTCGGTTTCTATTATTTTGGATCGGCCAACACACAGCAAACATACGTGCCGTGAAACGCGAAACACGAGAAGAAGCTCTTGGCATGCAGTGATCGTGGTCTGAATATTCACTTTCAACTGTCAGCATAAAACTCTAGATCACATCAAAGCTACCCAGTCAATCAATTCTGTCAGTTTAGAGAGAATCACACTCACCATTTCCACGCCCAAGGCTTATTCTTCACTGGTTCGAGACTGCATGATAGCCTACGCGTCTCGCTACGATTTACTTTCCGCTATGATCCAATTCATTTCAAACTGTCAGAATAAGTCGAAAGGGTAGCATTGATGTTATATTTATAGGGATGGGTATCGATACATCGATGTTTAGAAACATCGATGTTTCAACATCTAACATCGATGTTTTAACATCGATGTTTACTGTTCGATGTTTTTCACTTATCGATGGTTTTACCTAGACATCGGTCATTCGATGTTTTTCCGAACAAAAAGGAATTTTCAATCAGGCTCTGTGTATTTTTATGTGAGACTGTTGGATACTCTTGAAGATTTACATAACTGTGGCCCTTGTCAAGGTTAGATACCTATTTATAATTGAATAAGAGGTCGGATTTTTCGTTTCTAAGGAAGAAAGAGTTTTTCTTATTACAAGTGCTTTCCTCACATACGTTTAATACCAATTATTCTCTAGCTCTGGAATAGGGGTCCTCGTATTGTATGGAGTGTAGATAGCCATAAAAACACCTCTATTCATTCTCATTTCCCAAATAAAACTATCAGGTATTGAATGAATACGAGTAACAATGATTGGTAAAATTAGCTTAGGATGAAATCCCAGACAGAATCTTCGAGGATATCCCGAGAGGTTTCTGACTCAACTATTATTGGATTTTCTTTTTCATATTCGATTGAATATCAATCTCCGTTGATAACGTAGAGTCTGATTACTACAACTACAAACAATTTATTAACTTCAGTTTAGTTGCTGCCATCAATAATATTCCTTATTGTTAACTACTTTTTAAAAGCTCTGTCCCTTTCTTTTACATGTACTCTAAGGATATAATAATCTTCCGTGAAATGTACGGCAACACGTCGATGTTCAAAACATCGATGTTTTGTCTTTCGATACCCATCCCTAGTTATATATGAGGAATACTGTCGGTGAATCTTGCTATATATTGTATAGTTGGATTCTGATAATATATAGGTTATCTCCTCATAATATATAGAAATATATAACTCCTCTCAACCGCAGCCTCCATAAAAACACACTGTTGAGCCGTCTAGTAATCGTGATTTAAAGCTCTAGACGGAGTTGTTATGGGAACCCTTCAAAGCCACAGAGGAGGCTGCTTTGTGTGGCAAGTTTCTATTCACATTCGAACTATTCGTTGTGGGGAACTTCTATTATTTATATTTTATTATTTGGTCGAATATTGTTGACTAACAATCACTTACGAAGTCAAATTTCTTAAATAAATGAATTTATTCACTTTTTGTGACGAGATCTTTCGGCAGGTTTGCCATCATCATCATCATGTACTTTGGCTTAAATAAAATCATTGAATCATGGTTGCCTTTTATTGTTGACCGAGCGAAGTGAGGTCTCAGATTCAAGTCGACGGTTTGGCATTTCTCTCAATGTTTAAATGTTTGAATCTTCAAATGTTTATATGTTGCACATTTACGGCGAAACGCGGTAATAGATTTGACTGTTCCTTTTTAAATTGCGCGTCGACGTTTATACAAGGTTTTTGGAAATTTTGCATTTCAAGGATAATATAAAAGGAAAAAGGAGCCTCCTTCATACGCCAGTATTGTAGTAAAAATCAGACTATAGAATTATTCATCATAAATCAGCTGACAAGTGATTACACAGATGTGTGGAGAAGCCAGTCTATTGCTGTATTTCC
>NC_052507.1:5564560-5584560 GCF_014356525.2 Nilaparvata lugens
CATAATTAGTATATTATGATGAGAATTATCAATTATTAAGGCTTGAGAGTTGAAAAATCGTGTTCAGCGACCGAAAATACATAAGATAGCGTTCCTGTAATACATAATTTGAATGCATAGACTAGTAGGAGCGATGCGATAGACAGGCCATTACGCGCATTAATCATGGGGTAGGACCGCGCCGCAGCGTAACAGTGCTACTTATCCCCCTCCCACCGCCGCATCCATGATCGTAACCCTCAAACTATATATATCATTGGATTCAGCAAGAAACGGCCTACAACGTTTATTGGGAGCCTTTTCCTCTAAGTCGGCTAATTACTTGAATATTCGAGAAATAACAAAAAGTCCATAATAAAAAAATACATTTTTCGAGATATTTTATTTTTTTACGGAAAAACTATGCGGTTTATCGCAAAAATGTATAGGACCACATTGAAAGCCAGTTATGTGTACATAATATTGAGAAAAAATTAAAAGCTGTTCTATGAATAGTAACTGCAGGACAGGCGATTTTATAAACGCGTGTTTTTTACAACTTACCCCCCTCCACCCCAAGCTGTCGACCACCCTGGGACGTGACGACATCGAGTTTCATATACACTAAAGACCCCCTAACAATAATCCGAAGTCAAATTCTCTGCCTCTCTCATGTATGCTCAATGTAAGCCAGCGCCTGGACTATCAGCAGATCGCGCAGCAGCCGGAGACCATATTGAACACTTGTAAGGTATTAAAAAAAACGTTGAAACGTTCTCTTTCCATTGGTATAAAGGTTGTCCATTTTAAATTTTAAATAATTTTTTTTTTTTGAAAATTGGTCCATCATTTAGAAAGACTCTGTATTAAGTTTATACTAAAAACAGAATAATCTAAAAATGAAATGAAAATAAATCTATGTCAAATAATAAAATCTTTATAAAAAAACATTATTATATCAACTTAAAAAATCAATAAAAAATACAGGATGATATAATACTGCATAATCACTGATTATAGGCTACAGTCTTTATAACAATAACGTATTAAAAAAGTATTATTAGCTAAGAATTTGATTTATACTGTACCGTAATCATTTGAATTAAAAAAAATGTCTGCTACCTACAATGAATATGAAGTGTAGGCCTAATACGGTACGTGCTAGAGCTATATGCTTCTACTTTTTCAAAAATACGATAATAATTTGATATTTTTGTAAAAATTGAGAATGTGTGTAGCCTATACTCACATTGCTTTGCTGATTGGTGTTTCGAATAAATCTGATGGAGATGAATTAATTTCTAACATAACAGTGATTCCAAATTCTCCAAAAATCTTTGATTCTCTCTTACAATATACTCCATTACTATTTCTGCAAAAAGGAATAATATTTTGAATAACACCTACCGTAGTTGAATAAGAGGAATAAGCCAGGTCACCGTTATAAGAGTATTGGTATAACAGTATTTGATTAGAAATGGTGTTTCTATCCTTGTCTAGCATTTGATATAGCATATAGCGCTGTCCTTTTCTAGCTCGGCAACGTTGCCAGATCGGTTTTTAACAAAGTAGGAATATAACGCTAATTAATCAACATAGAAGAGGAATTAGCCAAGTCACCGTTATAAGAGTTCTGGTGTAACAGTACGGTATTTGATTGGAAATGATGTTGCTGTCCTTGTCTAGCATTTGATATAGCAGATAGCGCTATCCTTTTCTCGGCAACGTTGCCAGATCGTTTTTTAACAATGTAGAAATATAATTAATCAACAAAATATTCAATAATTATGTGAATGTATTGAGTTATTTATTAATTGGAAAATATATCTTCTTGATGAATGAATATAATTGATTATTACTTTGAACATGATTGAACAGTTAATATATTACATCAGATATACCGGTATCAGCTATACTCTATAGAAGGCAGTGGCAAGACCACAATGTTCTCCTATCCATTGTTCCATATCCATTTCTATCCATAATATGTTCTCCACTGCCATTATAACGTGAACGTCCATTGGACATTAGAAATTGGCTATTTTTTGTGTATGTAGGTATCTATTGTTTGTGTATGTATTTTTTTTTGCTATTTTTGTGTCTATTTTTTATATATATCATGGCTCAAGTACACTCAACAGTAAATTTCTTATTTTCAGACTAAATTTAACTCATGGTACATGATTTTGAACCGCATTGACGAGCCTATAAGAATGAGCTCTGACCATTGTGTCAAAAGTTATGAGTGTTTGAAATTTTGATCCATGAGGTGTTCTTATGTGCAGCTCTACACTAGGAAATACTGAAATTAAGTGCAACTAACGGGTTATCCTCATAGATCATCTTTTATCATTGTGCGAAATCTCAATTTGAGGCTAAAAATTGTTATTAAGTGTACCTGGGTATTTGGTAACGGGTATATTGATTCTTTATCACAAATGACAATGTATTGCCAGGTCTTGCAAGACCAATTGCATACTAACACTACATTATAATGGAAACAAATAACAGTTCACATATTCAGAACAAGAAATAAATATGTAGATGAGTAGATAACTTTTATAAACAAAGAGTACCGTATATGAGATGGAGTGCTCTACCTGTTCTCAGATTGTAGAGACAAAATTACGCCCAGTGGGTTTAAATTATATCTACATTTGAATGGTGATAATTGGGAGATATTGTTGATTAAAAACTGAAATTCAGAAAAATTGATTTTCCCTGATATATTACTAATTTTTTATAATAATAATAATATCGAGTGACCTGGCTGGATCAGGTCTGGTGTCAGAGTTTTCAGGTCGCAACTGATCAATTTCAGGGCCTCTGACATGACCTAATGACTGCTTTTCAGGCAGCCGGGACATTACATTGATTTTCTCGACAATGAGTTGACAGATTTTTTTAAAAATTCATACCCTGTATCAGATCTATCAACTGGCATGAGTCTCCGTCCTGGGAAACTAACAGGGGGTCCACCCCATCCTTGAGAAATGGACTTTGTAACCTCCTTCTCGTGCATGAGGTACCGGTAGGTAGCTAGAGCAGTTTATTCAAAAGAACACGTATTCGAGATATTTTACCTGTAGAACGGCTGTTTTGACGACTTTTTAAAAATCATCAAATCTCACAATTTACACAAAGGAAAATGTACTCTTAAAACAATATATACAATAGTTTGATCATGTTAGTTTTAAATGTGTAGCCGCCAATAGTCATTAAGTTATTCCCCTGAATTATTCTCGTTTGAGAATGCGGCTTACAGTACAATGAGCAAGGAAAGGCATGTGAGTGTAACACTCCAGATTTTTTCATGTCTATATTGACTGAACTTATGTTCGAAAGAGAGATTAGCATAATATCAGGATTGATGATACTTACTGCTCAGAATTCAATATCAGGACGAACACAGAAAATACTAGTAATTTGGCTAAAAAGTTTAGCAACATTTTAAACAAGGTAGAACCACGGAATAAGTAAGTTACTCTCTAAGTAGAAGAAGATGATGTTTCCTTGGTGGTACAACTGAGAGAGACTGAAAATTCTTGAAACATCAGTGTGATGGCGTCTTCTGTTGTTTATTTGAAGATCAGTGACTAATAAATTGACTAGATAATTAATTTCAAATATTCTATGAGTAGTCTCAACAAGGCCTTGAATTACATTGAACAATGCGTTCTCTATATTCTTCATTTCACATTACTGCAGTGAAAAAAAATATCAATGAGTAATATAAAACTCTTCCAAAATCTACAAGATTCAATTCAATTTATTTTTTTTTCTACATACACATACAAGTCCAATATATTTCATTTTACACACACATACAAGTCCAATACAGAGATTAACAAAAAGATTACATGCAAACAACAACAAAAACAATACACATTAAAACATACGTAATAAAAAGAGAGTGGTGCAAAAAAAAGGATGGCAAATTGAAGGGTTTTTCCAACTATGGATATCCATGTACTAGGAAATAGACGGTAGTTATGAAAGGATGGGATGGGGAAGAATAATAAGGGATGGATGGAAAAAGAACCGATAGGACCAGGTGTTACAAATAAGATTTGAAGTACTAGATGAATTACAAAGGATTGCAGAATAAGCAAGCACACAAGTCAGAAGAGTAAACTTTGAAAGAAACACCTCATAGATAGAAGAAGTAATTGCATTTGATCCATGTGTTAAGATTCTGTTTAAGTTTTTTAGTTATTCTCGCACATTCAATATACTGTTCGGGGATTGTTGACCGAGCGAAGTGAGGTCTAAGATTCAAGTCGACGGTTTGGCATTTCTCTTAATGTTTAAATGTTTATATGTTGCGCATTTACGGTGAAACGCGGTAATAGATTTTCATGAAATTTGACAGGTATATGTTCCTTTTTAAATTGCTCGTCGACGTATATACAAGGTTTTTGGAAATTTTGCATTTCAAGGATAATATAAAAGGAAAAATCTGGTGTGGCGCACTCACACAACTTTATAATCAACCATAATTTGCATTTGAATAATCACATTTTCTCGAATTTAGAGCTTATTTTCAATTTTAGGTGAAAATGTTACTGAACATTAATTGTAGAGATTTTCATGCTCAATCTACTCCACTTGATTTTTTTTTTTACAGATATGGGACTTGTGGCAGTTGATAGAGCTTATCGATGACTATTTTAGGTATGAATTTGATCAAAATCGTTGGAGCTGTTTCCGAGAAAATCACGAAAAACCCTGTTTTTGACAACATTTTCGCCATTTTAGCCGCCATCTTGAATTGCATTTGATCGAAATTGTTCGTGTCGGATCCTTATAATGAAAGGTCCTTAAGTTCCAAATTTCAAGTCATTCCGTTAATTGGGAGATGAGATATCGTGTACACAGACGCACATACACTCATACACACACACACACACACACATACAGACCAATACCCAAAAACCAGTTTTTTGGACTCAGGGGACTTGAAACGTATAGAAATTTAGAAATTGGGGTACCTTAATTTTTTTCGGAAAGCAATACTTTCCTTACCTATGGCAATAGGGCAAGGAAAGTAAAAAGGAGCCTCCTTCATATGCCAATATAAAGGTGCGTACAGATTTTCGCGCCGCGAACATGAGCAATTCACTTTTAATCAGCTGATGCCAAGCTTTTTATATCTGTATCTGTAAAAATACAGATATAATCAGCTGATTAAAAGTGAATTGCTCATGTTCGCGGTGCGTATATCTGTACGCACCTTTAGAGTAAAAATCAGACTATAGAATTATTCATCATAAATCAGCTGACAAGTGATTACACAGATGTGTGGAGAAGCCAGTCTATATTTGTATAAGGTCTATAGTTTCAATCAAAGACCTTGAAGAGGTATGCATCTTTAAGCTGGGTTTACACCAAAGTTATTAACGAAATGTTAATAACTTAATCCTTATATATTCTATTAGATTGAACGCAAGTTGACAAACACACATGTTCATCATGTGTATGATAAGTTATGTTCAATCTAATATAATCTATAAGGATTGAGTTATTAACATTTTGTTAATAAATTTGGTCTAATCAAATTCATCAGTATCAATATTCTCACATTCGAAAAAATTATTTAATAGGTGATTAAAAATAATCAAATGAACTAAATAATGCTGAAGAAATTATAATATTTTTGATTGAAAAAATAATAATTTTCATTAGATGGAAAGATTATCACGGAACTGGATGAATATTATATAAATTCTGGAATAGAATTAGAAATATATTCTATTCATTGTTTAAATTAACATAAATATTAATAATTATGGAATACAAACGTGAACTGATTTTGTTAACATTTAAAACAGTTGACATCAGGTACTTGTGGATGAGGATACTGCTTGAGGTCTACTGTTCACAGAACTACTAGTATTGTAAATTGAATATTTATTTGCTGTAGGCCTTAGGTTGTATAGGCTGTTGGCAGCGTTATTTGTAGGAGGGAAATCAGTTTTATGCTTAATAATAAATTTTACTACATTCAAAATTATATAATTGTCTAATTGTGAGAACATAGAATTATTGAAAAGTCAAACAGGTTGGGAAAAGTCTAGGTTTATTTAGAATTATTTAGTCTTGATGGTCAATTTTCGGTATAAGAAAAGTTCTTCCAAATGTGAGTTATAACAGCCCCCCAACTATTAATATAATAATAATAGTAATAATAAAATTTTGGCTCTACTGGCAAAAGTAACACTAGAGCGCCAGTAGTGAGTTCAATTAAAGTAATTATATAAATTAGATATTAAGATAACTAAGATATTATTTTGAGAAAACTATTATAAACCAGTGAATGGCATTTCCATATTGTACAATTTTGAAAAAATCACAATTTGTTATCTTTTCCACTTGAATAGTTTTATTGACTCAACCCCTTCAATGGTCTATGCTTATTTATCAATGCAATTTTATTTCAAATTAGTTTATTCATAAAATATGACATATTAACAAAATATAACAGTGTTATGAACATGAATATCATCTCTGCATGGATGATTTGACCGTGTGCAGGGAGAAGAAAATACTATTGTTTTTATCTTATTTATGGAACAACTCTTCAACATATCTGATAACAATATTCAATTTATATAATCTTCATTATATCACAATATCTTCTATCAATATTTCATCATAATCTTTAAACTTTATTACTGATAACAGTACAGTAATTTGATTTATACAATCTTCAATATCATGTCTATTCATCATCGATTTCATTTTTTTTGTGATTGAACTTAAGTTACCGTATATTATAGTTAGCTATATGTAATCACTAGACTTGTAGGTTGATAGTGTAATACAAGCCTAACAGGGAATTAAATTTTTGATGAATGGTAATCAAATATCATTATTATTTTATAGCAAAATAGATCAATTTGATTATCTATGACCATTATATTACATGAATGGGGCCAAAAAAGTTTACATCAATCAGAAAACATTGCAGCACAAAGTTCCTATAGTGAGGTCTACGGTATATAGAAGAAGACGGTATATAGAATATTTACATCTGAATTCCACGCGATAGAGAAAGATAGGAGAACAGCGGTGCCGATTCTCTGTCTAGCCACTGCCTTCTATAGAATATAGCTTATACCAGTAAAGGTCTATATGTGATGTGATATCAACAGATCAATCTTGTTTAAAATAATAAATTACATTTATTCATCAAGAACATAATATTTTCCTATAATATGATAATAACATTTCATAAGTGAGATAAAATATTTCGTTAATTATAGTTCTACATTGTTGAAAAACGATCTGGTAACAGAGCAAAGCGAGAAAGAGATATCGCTATCAGCTTTGTTGAATGATAGACTAGGATAGCAATACCATTGCTAATCAAAGACTTCCAGTATAACGTGGACCTCACTATATGCTGGATGATTTTTGATTAACATAGAACTATGTATGTATGGCCCATATAATATATAATATTATAAAGATGGTAGAGAAAGAGATAGCGCTATCCACTTTGTTGGATGATAGCAATATCATTGCTTCAAAGACTTCCATTATAACGTGGACCTCACTATATAGTAACGATTTTTATTTGTGTTGCAGGTGAATTGGTGGCAAATCTAGTCGCGCTATGGTTTTAAAACTGTTGCAACTCGGCGGCCGAGCAGTGCGGAGGAGTTTCTCTCAGCGTTCAGCTCCCTTCATCGCCGACAAACTGCAGGAGGAAGGCATGAACGAAATGAGACCGAGAGTGGTTTGTGTGTCTGGTGGTCGACGAGAATGACCGAGTCCTGGGACACGCCAACAAGCGTGAGTGTCACCTGGTGAAACCCAACGGAGACATTCCGTTGCACCGGGCGTTCAGCGTCTTCATATTCAACTCAAACAACGAGATGTTGCTGCAGAAACGGTCTGCTTCCAAGGTACTACTTTGTTTTCTTTAAAAAATAAACTAGAAATTGTACAGCCAGAAATTGATCAAAAATCGATATACCGGTAGGTATAGTGAGGTCCTCATTATAATGGCACTATCCTTGTCTATCATTCAGCAAAGCTGATAGCGCTATCTCTTTCTTGCTTTGCACTGTTGCCAGATCGTCTTTTTACAATGTAGAATTGTAATCCTAATTATGAAAATGCATTATGAAATTATTGAAAAATATAATTTCTTGCTTAATAAAATATAATTCATTATTTTAAACGAGAATTAACAGTTAATATTATATCAATAAACCTGTATCAGCTACCCTCCATACAAGGCAGAGGATCGGCAACCTTGTTCTCTTATCTTTCTCCACTGCCATTATAGTGTGGACCTCACTATAGCTGCAGAACCGGTCTGCGTCCAAGGTACAAATTTGGTGTGTTTCCTGAATAAAAAACACTAGATTATTCAATCACAGATTTATTAAAAATTGAGATACCGGTATTTCATTGATTGATTAAGGTGCAACAACTTAAACTCTCTGCTTCAACAGAGATTGATGATGGTGTAACAACTGAAACCGGTATCTCGATTTCTAATAAATAGACATTGAGAAAAAAATAGCATAAAGAGATATCCCATGTTATCGGGAGTCCATGTTCCAATTTTAGCTCCATATCTAGCCGATAGCTTAGGAGCTATTTTTCGTGAAGCTACGTGACACTGGTGGTCTCTCAATTGTGCCGCTCTTACATTCACACCCGGCCAAAACAGTAAAATAGACAGTAGTCGTCAGTAATTGGCTTGAGTTAACAGAAAATCGGCTTAATATTTGGATCATAAACAACCTGTACCAATGGATATATTTCTCCCTATGCTATTTTTTATCTATGGTTAGCTAATTCAATATCACCTACTCAGAATTGGTGTGTTAAAATATTAGTGGGCCTCCTGTGGTTCTCTACACCTATTGTAAGATTGGAAGGTCCTACATATCCGTGTCCCGTTCCAGCTAGTGCCGGGTCTAGGTGTGAGCAATGCCTCTCCTAGTATCCTCCCTTCTCCACTTTATCATTCCATCGTCCTCTTGGTCTCCTTTCTTCAATCCACATCTCTTCCATTCTCTTTGGCAGCCGATCCTCTCCCATTCTCTTCACGTGTCCAAACCAGCCTAGTCTCATGCTTTCTATCTCTTCCCTTATGCTTTCCATGTTCAGTCTCTTCTTATCTCCTCATTCCTAGCTCTGTTTCTACATGTTTTTCCCAAAGACCTTAAAGAGATGCATCTTTAAGGTCTTTGGTTTTTCCCTTTATTGCTATGAGGACCCTCATTTCTCCTGCTTGTATTCTACTCCATACTCTCTCTGTTATCGTCCATGTCTCAGCAGCATATAACATGATCTAGTGAGGTCCACGTTATAATGGCAGTGTAGAAAGATAGGAGAACAACGTTGCCGAACCTCACTGTTTTGTCAACGGTAGCTGATACAGGTTTATTGATGTAATATAATTTGTTCATTCTCTTTTAAAATAATCAATTATATTTTATTAAGCAATAAAATATATTTTTCAATAATTTCATAATTTAAATGAAATTTTTTGTTAATTAATTATTAAATCTACATTGTTAAAAGCCAATCTGGCAACAGAGCAAAGCGAGAGAGATATAATGCTATCCGCTTTGTTGAATCATAGACAATGATAGCAATACCATTGCTAATTAAACACTGCCATTATAACGTGGACCTCACTATAGTCCAAGTTGAGTGTATCAGGTCACCTCAGGGGTTAAGTAAACGCATCTCTAGGAGACAAATGTATGAAATATATATAGCCTATTATATAAAACACTATGTGAAAGACACCATCTTTGAGATCTTTCTGAAGAGAATAGAATTCATTATTTGTAGTCAGGTTCATGCCCTAATCGAATACTGCCATTATAACGTGAACCTCACTATAGTTGCATAATACATTGTATACATCAAAACATTTTCTGGTATTTTTCCATTCTACGAGATAGATGTTCCATAATACAATAAACTTTTCAAAACTAATTCTAATTTGTATTTCGCAGGTGACATTCCCCGGCTACGTATCGAACGCCTGTTGCAGTCACCCGCTCCACGAGTTCCGCGAAGAAACGGTCGAAACGAACGCCTCCGGAGTCAAAATGGCGGCCGGCCGTCGACTGGAATACGAGCTGGGCATTCCGCGCATCCACACGCAACCCGCCTCACTCCACTACCTCACCCGCATCCACTACAAGTCCGTTGGCGACGGAACGTGGGGCGAGCACGAGATCGACTACATCCTCGTGCTCCACAAGGACCTGCCGATAGTTCCCAACGCCAACGAGGTCAGTGATGTCTATTATGTCGCCCAAACCGAGTTGCCCGCTTTTTTGGACACTTTGGACGCGCCGCTCACTCCGTGGTTTGCGTCGATTTTGAAGTCTGAGAAGCTTCATCATTGGTGGAACAATTTGCATCGGTTGGACAGTGTTGTGGAGCATGACAAAATTCATAAACTGTGAGTGAAAGCCGAAGGTTACTTTTGTTACCACTGAGCATAATCAATATTAAATTTGTAGCGTGAATATTGATGTTGCAGAACTTTTCCATAATTGAAGAGACTTGAAATGCCAAAAAGTCCACTTTATTTTAATAAAAATTACCGTATCACAGGAGCATGCTTTTGTGTATGCTGACACATGTTATAGTGCGACTTACAGCTGATGATGTGTGAGCACCTTAGACCAGACATAGATTCTATATCAGGTCTAAAGCTGCGTACACATATACGCGCTTCCAACCCGCACCGAGCACGCTCCGCCCTCGTACCGCCCTCGTTCCTCCATCGTACCGCAGTCGCTCCGCCCCCGCTCAGCAGTCGCACCCATCATGAACGTTATGGAAGATGTTAGATCTTCTCGCGTTCCCCGGTCGAACCACTCTTGCTCCCCGGTCGATCATCAATCGCTCTGCTGGAGTGACGTTCGGTTGCGGAGCAGAGCGAAAGTCTGTACGCACCTTTAGATGAGCACACACGAAAGCATGCTCTTGTAAAATAATAATTTTTATTAAAATAAAAGTGGATTTTTGACAACATTTCAAGTCTCTTCAAATATATATATTGTCAGTTTGTAATAATCAATCATACAGGGATATTTTGTATTGTCAAATTGAATAATTTTCAAGGATTTACCTATCTTAGGCCCAGTTGCACAAATGCCTGTTGAATTTTAATCACAATCAATAATATGTCACGAGAACCAATCAGAGAAGACATTTAAAAAAAGAAGATCTCTGATTGGTTCTCATGGCATTTAATCATGATTGAAATGTAAAATACTTTCGTGCAACCGGACCTTAATCTAATTACCATTGAGCATAATCAATTTTATAGTAGTACTCTTTATTATCAGATTGTATTAATTAATTGTAATATTTTGTATTGTAAAAATTTATTAATAAAATAATTTTCAATTATTTGCCAATCTTATAATCTGAAATATCCTTCTAAAAATAAACTAATATCTTTGACGGTAAATATAAGACATTTTTTTCACTTTTTGTGTAGTTGAGAAGTTGATATGGTGGTAATTATTCATATTAAATGAAAAAGATTAAGAAATCGTCAAAAAACCAGGTTTTTTGACAATGTCTTAGTCTTTTTCATTTAATATAAGACATTTAATGAAAAATATCGGGGACCGAGCTTCACTCTGGAGTACAAAAGCATAAAAAATGTGTTACGAAAGTAGAAATTATAATAACATTCATACAGAAATGTTCTATCTAATCACAGTAAATCGAGATTAATTCCCAGAGGAATGCAAAAATTTCCCTCACAAAGGCCCAGTTGCACAAAAGCTGGTTAATTTGTAATCCTGAATGATTTCACGTGAACCAAATCAGAGAAGACCATTTCAAAAAGATGGATCTACTGGAATTAATCAGGATTGAAAATAATCCGGCTTTTTTGCAAGCGACACTAAGTACCTAATCGAATGCAGGGGTGCCCAGCCCCCCCAAGGGCAATGGCGCAAGCCCCCCCCAATTCAAGTGTAATGCCCCCCCCAAAGTACCCCAATACCCAACCCTTTAGTTTTCAACATTAGTCAGTGTATGACAATAAAATTCACATCTTACATTCTAATCTTCTAAATGACATTATTTACCTTTGGTCTTGTGAGGAGTTCTTTCTGTTTTCATAATATTGTAAAAATATATACCATCGTTCCTTATCTCTTTTAAAATAGAAATAAAGTATCTTTTTGATATCATTTTTGAGACTAGCAGTGCACCCGTTCTTGTTCGGGAGGACTAGAAAGTACTAAATTACATCAGGAAAAACTACATGACAAATATTTTAATAGGATATTGAAAGATAAGTAAGGCTGGCTTTGCTTTTTAAATGTTAAGGTTACTTAAAAAAATTTGAATAATAATATAATTGATAATTCTTTATTGCATAGCAATTTTGGTACCTAAACATTCATACAAATTTGGAACGATTTTATTCATACAATATATAATGTCGGCAAGCTTAGGTATTCTAAATCCTATAATATAAAACGAGCGATTTCTGTTGAGATGTTTTGATGTTTAAATGTTTAGATGTTTATGTTTGTATTTCACCGGAACTCGAAAACGGCTCTAACGATTCTCACGAAATTTAGAACATAGTAGGTTTATAATATAAAAATTCGATTGCACAAGGTTTCATCCCTGGGGAAACTCGCTGAAGGACATTGAAAGAATTTATCAATTTCAATCCTGATTAGTTCCAGTAGAACCAATCAGATAAGCTATCTTCTTGAGATGGTCTTCTGTGATTTGTTTCGTGAAATTAATCAGGATTAATTTAACATGCTTTTGTGAGAGAAATTTTTGCATTCCTCTGGGAATCAATCTCAATCCACTGTGATTGGATAGAACCTTTCTGTATGAACTATGAATATTTATTATAATTTCTTCTTTCGTAATAATTTTTATATGCTTTTGTAGGTACTCCAGAGCGGAGCTCGGTGCCCCGATATTTATCATAAATTGGAACAGGTTGTCACTGATGTTGTGTTGTTGGTAGTATTTACTTTTTAACATCACAGGAGTAAATAGCACAAGTCGAAATCTTTAAATGGTTTGGTTTTTGGAATAAAGATATCATCTGAACAAGTACATTTTGTAAATTCTATTTATTAATACCAAATATCGGGGCACCGAGCTTTGCTCGTTATTTATTCATTGATAAACAGGGACTCAATTCTTTAAATGATTGGGGAAGGACTAACAGGCACAGCCCAAAACTGTTTCTTCCCCGAATTTTGATTTATACACTATAAAACTTATAGTTGGAATATTTAATATTCCAAAAAGTAGGATACACTTGAATTCAAGTGAAATTTTTAGTCCAAATATTTGAAAACATAAAACTTCTAATTTGGATTGTTTACATACCAAATAGAATAACAAAAATAACACTCACTAATCACTTAGAACTGTAAAATAATGATTAACTTTGAATATTAAGATATATACCATCTCATGTCAACAAATCAGATTACTGTATTTTGATCGAGTCAATTAAAATTTCTAGATTTCTCGCGAGATACGATAAGCTAATTGATTACACAGCTGATCTCCCACACAGGCACACGCATCTTCTGTTATCGACAGACGACGAATTCATCATCAATTTTTCCTAGGATGAATTATCCTTTTCATGTCCTTCAGGGAGTTACCTCAGGGATGAGACCTAGTGCAATCGAATTTTGATATCATAAACCTACTACATTCTGAATTTAGTGAAAATCGTTAGAGCCGTTTCCGAGATCCGTTGAACATAAATAACCATATAACCAGATAGCCAGATTTATAAAAATAGAAAAATATAAACAGATATATAGAAATTGCTCGCTTAATATAATAGGATAACAACTTATCAAATCAAATCAAATTTGACTTATAGTCCAGTCAAATGGTCGTTTTTCAGGAACCAGCCCCGAAAGAATTTTTTTCTATGGTTCTATATGTATTTTGGGGCGCTGAATTCTAATCTGAAATTTGCTGACACGCAAGAGGGCGACTTCACCCCCAAAATTTTGGACTTTTTTAAGTTTTCCATTTAATCTCGAGAACCTTGAATTTTTCGAGAAAAAGCATTCTCTATATAACATTAAAGATAATTAAATTTCCAATGAATTGAGAGGTAGCGCAGGACTACTTCTTGGATTTTTTATCTGAAGTGTTCCAAGATACGCAACTTTAATGTGCGAGAAATTTGTGATATTTCCCCCATTTTCACAGTTTCGCATATGCAACGGTGCGTATCTTGTGGAACACATCAGATAAAAAATCCAAAAGTAGTCGATGCTGTGATGAATTTTCTCCTCTTTTCACTCCCATAAATTATACTTCTGTTTCCAATACCGTTAAAAAGTTACAGCCAATTGAATGATTAGGTATCTTTATCTTCTAATTTTTCTTGCGATTTTACTGTTATTAAAGAGTCTCTAAAATGAGTACAATACATGATAGAAACTTGCGATTGGTCTTAAATGAGAGAAAATTTCATGCTCTATAAGCTGAGTTGTCTTAAATTGATCTTGAATTATTGTTTATATCGAAAAACTGTCAAGACTGTGAAAATAAGAAAAATATCGCAAATTTCTTGATTTTTGAAATAAACGTATCTTACTTCACGATTATATTTTTACAAAAATCATTCACATCCCATAAAAGAGGAGATTCTTTTCTTCAAATCAAGACCAAGTATCATTTTGAGTTACCGAGACACACAGTTGTGAGTATAGAAATCGGTCATTTTTCTATGCATTGAAATATGGGCTGAAATACACTAAAGGAGGAATTTCCTATTCTCTTAACAAATTTTAGTGACATGATACATGATTTTCAACCGCCTTGACGTGCTGATATGAACGAGTACGAGGAGATGTGATCATTCAGTCAAAAGTCATAAGTGATTAAAGTTTTGATCCTGGACGTATCCTTATGTGTGCCCCCCACTAGGAAATACTGAAATCTTACGAGTGATTATCATAGAACATAACCCTCGTAAGGTGATTTCAGCCGAAATGTGTTTCTTTTTTGTTAGGAAGGCCATGAAAAGGTATTATAATGAAAATTTGAATTTTGGATGTAGGACATGATTTTTTATTTTTGGGTTATTCCCCCTCCCACCACTACTAAATTCAAAAATACCTAAGGAATTTTGTTCAGAATTAATATTGTTAATTCACGTGATGTGTGGATTTCTATCATTACTAGAAAAAGATCCTAGTTGTATAGGGTAGAAGTGGTAGGTTTGCATAATTTTGGAAACCCCTTAAAAAAATACCCCTTTTTTTGAAAACTCTTAGCTCTGGAATCAAAAATCGTGGAGTCCTGCGCGACCACTCAATTTATTGAAAATTTTATTATGTTTTCTATTTTAAATATAAATTCAATTATCTTTAATGTTATATAGAGAATGCTTTTTCTCGAAAAATTCAAGGCTCTCGAGATTAAATGGAAAACTTAAATAAGTCCAAAATTTTGGGGGTGAAGCCGCCCTCTGGCGTGTCAGCAAATTTCAGATTAGAATTCAGGGCCCCAAAATACATATAGAACCGTCGCGAAAAATTCTTTCGGGCTGTTTCCTGAAAAACAACTATTTGACTGGACTATTATACAAAACAGAAAAAAAGTAATAAAGCATTACACTAATTACTTTATAACTGTGTGGTCAATAGGGTGTAAATTTGAAAGATTGAAATTTGCTTCATTTGATATTTTTCACAAATTTTTGACAAGAGAAGTTTTTTCTCCTGTCAAATTCACTAGAGTTTGCGATGTTTATAATTGCATTCTCATTTCAGAGACATTAATATCATCATGAAACGCCTTCGAGATTAAAATAATTATTAGATTGAGATGTACATTACAATTTAACTTATCATTGTGCTTTTAAGAAAATTAAGTTGCAACAGCAAGGAAACTCAAAGGACCATTGAAAATTAATTAAGCAAAGGAAATCAGAATAATAGTGGATGTTAAAGTTATAATTTATTTTTGTCAAAGATTTACCTTCAAACTCATAGGCTTAGAATTACTAAATTTCCTGCATACAAAATATCATCAATTGTATTTTTTATGCTGTATATTGAGTTACACTTAGTAAAATATAACATTGTAAAGGTGGGAAAAAGTATTAAAATTAACTACATTAGGATAATATTTCTATTTAATACCTTGATTTTTTAGCCATGATTCAAAATGTTTACATAAAATATAAAAAAATCATGCCCCCCCCAAAAATGTTGATGGCGCAAATTGCGCCATGCCCCCCCCTTGTGGGCACCCCTGATCGAATGATTACAAAAGTTCAACAGCTGAGTCATAATTTTGACACAGTCCCACACACATGAACTCGCTCACTCACTTCCATCACCAGCAGACGACGTAATAATTATTATCAGCTGTTTTTTCAAGGATGAATAATAATTATCCTTTTAATGAGCTTCAGCGAGTTTTCCGAGGGATAAGACCTAGTGCAATCGAATCTTTATATTATAAAACTACTATGTTCTGAATTTCGTGAGATTCGTTAGAGCTGTTTTCGAGATCCAGTTAAATACAAACATATAAACATCTGAACATATAAACAGAAGTTGCTCGTTTAATAGTATAGGATTGCACATAAAAAATACATCATTTATTAGGACAGAATACATTTATGCACAGATATGAGTTTCGAAAGCTACATGTGAGACTAACAATAGCTGAATTCGCCAACTTATAGACTGAACCTTCTCCAGTTGCACGAATAGTAAACATTTATATTAGCACACTGAATACCTACAAACTATTATAAGCCACAGTTTTTGTAGTTTATACATCATTGGGTCATTTTTTTTTTTGAAAACATCGTAAAAGGTCGGTATTAGAATTTCAAATGATGTACTAGTATAGTTTTTTCTTGGAATAGACCGTAACGCTTTGGAAAATAACAAATACTTTATTCATGAGTTTCAAACCTTTACAATGAGAAATGTTTTGATTCGTTAATTCAAACATTGAAAAGTGTTTTTTTCTCAACGAATAAAATATAATTGATCTTTTTAAAGAAGAATGAACATTACATAGGATATACTGGTATTAGCTATCCTCTACAGAAGGCAGACAATAGGCAACATTGTTTTCCTATCTTTCTCTGCTGCCATTGCAACGTGGACCTCACAATAACTGTGAGTTAGTCGTTTGAACGGAAGCTGACACATAGGGTGTGTGTGTAGGGCATGACCCTGACTACAAATAATGAATTCTATTCTCTTCAGAAAGATAGTAGACATCTCAAAGATGGTGTCTTTTACACAGTGTTTTATATAATAGGCTATACAGGGTGGGTGATAAGTCCGAGAACAGCTTAATATCGCATAAACAAAGGTAATTTGATGGTGGGTGTGATTGGGGATCCTACTCAAATTGAAAATACTCTTTTACTATGACTTCAAAAGTCTGGTCCTACCAGATTTGAACGTTTTTGGTCCGGTAAATTTTTAGTTTTGCGAGTGAGTGCCATTTCGGTTTTATATATATATAGAAAAACAAAACATTTGTCAGTTTTGTGTGAGGGTGAGCATACCTGACTGGCAATTAGGAGGTATACCGGGTTCGATTCCCAGGCTGACAAATAATATTTGAATAGTAGCGCTCATCGAATTTCCATCTAGCTGTTTACTTTGTTAATATTTGCAGTAACAGAAGTCTTCGCGGTGTTTTACAGCATTTAATTTGGATTTTCTTTTGATAATAATTAAAAATTAAAAAATCAAAGTACCTTTCATTCAACTTAATTTTATTTAGTGAGAAATAAAATAAAGTTGAAAAGTGGTTCTTTGATTTTTGTAATTTTTACATAAATGCAAGTAGCCTTTACCAAGAAAGGAGTTTTTATATTATATTATTTCCACCATCTGATGAGCAGTGTAGTTATCCTAAGGGCCAAGCCATATGAGGCGTTTTCAAACGAGTTGGCAGAGCAGGAAGCTGATTGGTTAGGCGTTCGGGAATCAGCTGATAATCAGCCGATCGGAGAGCTTCCTGCCCTGCCGACTCGACTGGAAACGTCTGATGTGGCTTGGCCCCAACTCATAGCCTGATATACTTCGAGGGGAACAAGCTTCATTAATGGTTTAGTTGTGTGTGAGATGAGAGGCAATTTTTCATACATTTCTGAGTGACAAATGCAGCTTTCTTGAACTACCTAGTTTTCAAGTAGAACAGACTTCGTCATGATAATAATTCATTTTATAATGAGAGTTAAATTGAACAGTTCAATCGTCATTCAATTATTTGAATTGATAGTACTTCCTAGCTGAATGATTCAATAAAAAATTGCTTGGTTGCCTGTAAAGTCGGTATACGGGCGAAAGTTTTACGTGACAACGACTTTGAGTGGTAAAATAATTTTAATGTGAATATTCATTCGTATAGTAGGAAGAAGGATGAAATAATAGTGACAATTTAAAACATTTATTTATACAAAGAATTATATTTAAAACATTAATTTATACAAAGAATCTCGCACTGAACCACAACATTGTGATTCTGATTACTACAACATAACCTATTCACTTATGCATGATTATGTGATTATGCATTATTGTGATTACTACAACATAGCCTATTCACTTATTCACCTAAGCAGGCGCAGTCGCAGAAGATTGCTTGCGGTGCCTGCGCAGGTTGACTGCTCCGTTTCACTCTCTCTCCAGGTGAATGCCTTCGGGTTGCTCGCCACTGCTCCTATTCGTGCTCTTTCCAGACGACCGTGAACCGAAACGAACGCTCTCACTCGCTCTCATTGTGAGCGCATAACGTGGGAATGTAACACAGTTTCTTGAAGTGTCACCCGGCAAACCAATTTATAAGACGTTGTCACGTCAAAAGTATCTGATATTGTGCCGCCTATCAGAGACTTATTGGTTGATTGAGATGTAGATAATGTCAATTGGTTTTTATTCAGCTTGAAAAACGTTTAGCCTATAATGAGATCCACGTTATAATGGCAGTGAAGAAAGATAGGAGAACAACGTTGCCGATCCTCTGTCTTGTCAATGCCTTCTATAGACTGTAGCTGATACAGGTTTATTGATGTAATATTAACTGTTCATTCTCGTTGATTATGGATTTTTGCAAAACTCGCCAAAAATTGAAATCGCTCAAACTCTCAGGAATGATAATATTTGACGAGAGGAACAATAATATGTCATCACATTGACGAAATTCACTCCTACTCTTGAATTATAAGCGTTTGAATATAAGTCATTTTTCTGATCTGAGAGTGGAGGACACATTTTATGTTTCAGTAGCTGATAAGGGTTTATTGATGTAATATTAACAGTTCACGTTTAAAATTAATCAATTATATTTTATCAAGCAATAAATTATAATTTTCAATAATTTCATAATAAATTATTATCTTAATCAAGATGAAATATTTTGTTAATCAATTATCAATATTCTACATTGCTACAAGACGATCTGGCACCAGTGCAAAGCGAGAAAGAGATAGCGCTATCCACTTTGTTGAATGATAGACAAGGATAGCAAAACATTGCTGATCAAACACTGTCATTATAACGTGGACCTCACTATATTACCAAGATGTTCACATATATTTCGTCAATAACCTTTCAAGCAGACCATACATAAATTTATTATCATTTTTCCAGAGATTTTCAATGAATAATTGGAAGTATGCTCTATTTAAAATAATATTATTTTAGTTGAATTCATTCAGGTTTGTTTGTGATATAAATAAAAGTGAAATACATGAGTTTCAAACTTATTTAATGATAATTAGAATAATGAAACCGTTCACAATAATTATGTCACATATTTGATTGCAACAGGGAAAAACTTTTATATCATCTACAAGAAAGTAATACCTTACCGTTATCTATTGATTAAAATATCATCCATCAAAAAATTGAACTCTCTTCAAAAATCTATGTTATAGGCTATTCTATTTAAATATTTCATTAATAACTTTTTCATATCATAAGAAGATAATACTAGTGTCTCTTCTTCTCAAGTTTAAA
>NC_052507.1:5589560-5594716 GCF_014356525.2 Nilaparvata lugens
ACTAATAGTAGACTCTAGTGAGCATCTGATACAGGAAAAATTAATATTGTTTGCTAGGCCTACCTCTAGGCTATTGCAAATGTAGAATTCAAAAGTAGGTCTCATCCAATCGTCCTTGACTGACATTCTGCTGTCTTCAGCAGTACATGATATTATATCGATTGTAAGATTGGTAGGCATGAAATCTTCAGGATATCCTGTCTCCATTTTAATACATCTGTAATAATAAAGGATACAGTTATCTATGAATCAGTTCATTTTCCTATAACACAAATTTCAAACATGTTTCAACTATGGTGTAAAAAAATTAAACATTTTCATTGACATTCTTCATTAAAAGAAGGTAGGCCTATCAAAATACAGAGTCTTTCTAAATGATGGACCCATTTTCAAAAATTGGGATTTATTAAAGTAAAAAAAAAGTCTGGTTGCCTGTAAAGTCGGTTTACGGGCGAAAGTTTTACGTGACAACGACTTAGAGTGGTAAAATAATTTTAATGTTAATATTCATTCGTATAGTAGGAAGAAGGATGAAGTAATAGTAACAATTTAAAACATTTATTTATACAAAGAATTATATTTAAAACATCTATTTATACAAAGAATCTCGCACTGAATTTCATATTCGTGGTGCAAGTAGTGGCGCAGTCGCAGGAGATTGCTTGCGGCGCCTGCGCAGGTTGACAGCTCCGTTTCACTCTCTCTCTCCAGGTGAATGCTTCGGGTCGCTGCTGGTTGCTTGCCACTGCTACTATTCGTGCTCTTTCCAGACGACCGTGAACCGAAACGAACGCTCTCACTCGCTCTCATTGTGAGCGCATAATGTGGGAATGTAACGCAGTTTCTTGAAGTGTCACCCGGCAAACCAATTTATAAGACGTTGTCACGTCAAAATGCAAAATGGAAAACCTTTATACCAATGGAAAGAGAAAGTTTCACCGTTTTTTTAATACTTTACAAGTGTTCAATGTGGCCTACTGTACCGCTGCTGCACGGCAAATATCTACGCGGTAGCCAAACTCGTCCCACACGCAAGAAAGCGTATCTGATGGTGTTATTGAGTGCACGGCAGCAGTGATACGGTTCCGCAGATCGCGCAGCAGCCGGAGACCATATTGAACACTTGTAAGGTATTAAAAAAAACGTTGAAACTTTCTCTTTCCATTGGTATAAATGTTGTCCATTTTACATTTTAAATAATTTTTTTTTTGAAAATTGGTCCATCATTTAGAAAGACTCTGTATTAAGTTTATACTAAAAACGGAATAATCTAAAAATGAAATGAAAATAAATCTATGTCAAATAATAAAATCTTTATAAAAAACATCTATATATATATAAAAGCGAAATGGCACTCACTCACTGACTGACTCACTCACTCACTCACTCACTCACTCACTCACTCGCATAATTAAAAATCTACCGGACCAAAACGTTCAAATTTGGTAGGTATGTTCAGTTGGCCCTTTAGAGGCGCACTAAGAAATCTCTTGGCAATATTTCAACTCTAAGGGTTGTTTTTAAGGGTTTAAAGTTCGTCTTTTAGCATGTATATTCTTCTTCTCCCAATCTCTTAATAATAATTGAAATTTCCATATCATATGTTACTATAGAACACTATAATCTAGATAGAGTACCTCTTCGAAACAGTTGTTAACTGGCAACTAAATTAATAATTTTGTCAGGTTAGCATTAAGTTGAGTTGGCTTTGTTAGGTTGGCACCAAGTTGAAGATTTAAATGCATTTATCGCGGAAAAATTGATTGGGCACTGCTACTTCAATCCTGGGAATATTATATTACTAGCAGTCAGGCTCGCTTTGCTCGCCATATCCGTTTAGCCAGCCGTTTGGTTTGGGCCCCCGACTGGATTGTCCTAACATATGATAAAAATCCCCAAATGAAAAATGCAGGCGAGCGAAGCGAGCCTGCAGATCTCATTCTTGGACGATCCAGTTGGGGGTCCAGGGGGCGGAGCCCCCTGGCTAGACGGATATGGCGAGCGAAGCGAGCCTGACGGCTAGTAATTATATAAACTTAAAAATCAATAAAAAATACAGGATGATATTATAATACTGTATAATCACTGATTATACAGTCTTTATAACAATAGCGTATTAAAAAAGTATTATTAGCTAAGAATTTGATTTATACTGTACCGTAATCATTTGAATTAAAAAAAATGTCTGCTACCTACAATGAATATGAAGTGTAGGCCTACTACGGTACGTGCTAGAGCTATATGCTTCTACTTTTTCAAAAATACGATAATAATTTGATATTTTTGTAAAAATTGAGAATGTGTGTAGCCTATACTCACATTGCTTTGCTGATTGGTGTTTCGAATAAATCTGATGGAGATGAATTAATTTTTAACATAACAACGTTTCCATATTCTGAAATAATCTTTGTTTCTTTCTCACAATATACTCCATTCCTATTTCTGCAAAAAGGAATGATATTTTGAATAACACCTACCGTAGTTGAATAAGAGGAATAAGCCAAGTCACCGTTATAAGAGTATTGGTATAACAGTATTTGATTAAAAAATGGTGTTGCTATCCTTGTCTAGCATTTGATATAGCATATAGCGCTATCCTTTTCTAGCTCGGCAACGTTGCCAGATCGGTTTTTAACAATGTAGGAATATACCGCTAATTAATCAACATAGAAGAGGAATTAGCCAAGTCACCGTTATAAGAGTTCTGGTGTAACAGTACGGTATTTGATTGGAAATGATGTTGCTGTCCTTGTCTAGCATTTGATATAGCAGATAGCGGCGCTATCCTTTTCTCGGCAACGTTGCCAGATCGTTTTTTAACAATGTAGAAATATAATTAATCAACAAAATATTCAATAATTATGTGAATGTATTATTTATTAATTGGAAAATATATCTTCTTGATGAATGAATATAATTGATTATTACTTTGAACATGATTGAACAGTTGTTAATATATTACATCAGATATACTGGTATCAGCTATAATCTATAGAAGGCAGTGGCAAGACCACAATGTTCTCCTATCCATTGTTCCATATCCATTTCTATCCATAATATGTTCTCCACTGCCATTATAACGTGAACGTCCATTGGACATTAGAAATTGGCTATTTTTTGTGTATGTAGGTATCTATTGTTTGTGTATGTATTTTTTTTGCTATTTTTGTGTCTATTTTTTATATATATCATGGCTCAAGTACACTCAACAGTAAATTTCTTATTTTCAGACTAAATTTAACTCATGGTACATGATTTTGAACCGCATTGACGAGCCTATAAGAATGAGCTCTGACCATTGTGTCAAAAGTTATGAGTGTTTGAAATTTTGATCCATGAGGTGTTCTTATGTGCAGCTCTACACTAGGAAATACTGAAATTAAGTGCAACTAACGGGTTATCCTCATAGATCATCTTTTATCATTGTGCGAAATCTCAATTTGAGGCTAAAAATTGTTATTAAGTGTACCTGGGTATTTGGTAACGGGTATATTGATTCTTTATCACAAATGACAATGTATTGCCAGGTCTTGCAAGACCAATTGCATACTAACACTACATTATAATGGAAACAAATAACAGTTCACATATTCAGAACAAGAAATAAATATGTAGATGAGTAGATAACTTTTATAAACAAAGAGTACCGTATATGAGATGGAGTGCTCTACCTGTTCTCAGATTGTAGAGACAAAATTACGCCCAGTGGGTTTAAATTATATCTACATTTGAATGGTGATAATTGGGAGATATTGTTGATTAAAAACTGAAATTCAGAAAAGTTGATTTTCCCTGATATATTACTCATTTTTTATAATAATAATAATATCGAGTGACCTGGCTGGATCAGGTCTGGTGTCAGAGTTTTCAGGTCGCAACTGATCAATTTCAGGGCCTCTGACATGACCTAACGACTGCTTTTCAGGCAGCCGGGACATTACATTGATTTTCTCGACAATGAGTTGACAGATTTTTTTAAAAATTCATACCCTGTATCAGATCTATCAACTGGCATGAGTCTCCGTCCTGGGAAACTAACAGGGGGTCCACCCCATCCTTGAGAAATGGACTTTGTAACCTCCTTCTCGTGCATGAGGTACCGGTAGGTAGCTAGAGCAGTTTATTCAAAAGAACACGTATTCGAGATATTTTACCTGTAGAACGGCTGTTTTGACGACTTTTTAAAAATCATCAAATCTCACAATTTACACAAAGGAAAATGTACTCTTAAAACAATATATACAATAGTTTGAACATGTTAGTTTTAAATGTGTAGCCGCCAATAGTCATTAAGTTATTCCCCTGAATTATTCTCGTTTGAGAATGCGGCTTACAGTACAATGAGCAAGGAAAGGCATGTGAGTGTAACACTCCAGATTTTTTCATGTCTATATTGACTGAACTTATGTTCGGAAGAGAGATTAGCATAATATCAGGATTGATGATACTACTGCTCAGAATTCAATATCAGGACGAACACAGAAAATACTAGTAATTTGGCTAAAAAGTTTAGCAACATTTTAAACAATGTAGAACCACGGAATAAGTAAGTTACTCTCTAAGTAGAAGAAGATTATGTTTCCTTGGTGGTACAACTGAGAGAGACTGAAAATTCTTGAAACATCAGTGTGATGGCGTCTTCTGTTGTTTATTTGAAGATCAGTGACTAATAAATTGACTAGATAATTAATTTCAAATATTCTATGAGTAGTCTCAACAAGGCCTTGACGAATTACATTGAACAACGCGTTCTCTGTATTCTTCATTTCACATTACTGCAGTGAAAAAAAATATCAATGAGTGATATAAAACTCTTCCAAAATCTACAAGATTCAATTCAATTTATTTTTTTCTACATACACATACAAGTCCAATATATTTATTTTTACACACACATACAAGTCCAATACAGAGATTAACAAAAAGATTACATGCAAACAACAACAACAAAAACAATACACATTAAAACATACGTAATAAAAAGAGAGTGGTGCAAAAAAAAAAGATGGCAAATTGAAGGGTTTTTCCAACTATGGATATCCATGTACTAGGAAATAGACGGTAGATATGAAAGAATGGGATGGGGAAAGAATAATAAGGGTAGGATGGAAAAAAGAAACCGATAGGACCAGGTGTTACAAATAAGATTTGAAGTA
>NC_052507.1:6239741-6284733 GCF_014356525.2 Nilaparvata lugens
CTGCCGTGGTGAATGTGATTGCGCCTCATGATTGGGTTGGCGTAGTTCTTGACCCAGATGCCGGCCAGCGCATTACGCGATATCTCGTTGTCCTCGTAGGTGCCTTGAGCATAATCAGTCACATACAGTCCCACATTCTCACAGTCACTAATGTCGCAGTGCTTTATCACTGGCGCCGCTCCCACACCGCTCACACAAACCGCTGCACCCACTGAAAACAAAAACGAAATTATTAAAAAAGTTATCCAAAAACAAAACGTTTCATAATCATATCAAGTGAGATGCATTAGTTATAGATGATGGTTCAATCACCAGAATACGTTGACTACAGGTAATATAGTTACTGTAACGTTGGCTAGTCAAGATAGCGTGTGATTGGTTAACCTGTCAGTTTATAAACAAATTTCGAGAAACAGAGCGCATGTGCAATGTGCAGTACTATATTTCCCACTCGAGCCGCTGCAATTTAAACCCTATTATCGTGACTGGACCATAAGAATACCATTGGTTTATACACCGACAGAAAGTTCGACTAGTCGACTAGAACAGACTGCTTTCGTTCTTAGGTTTCTGCCCACAATTTCAGATTTGATACAGCTGATTCGAAAGTCATCTCTGTATAATCTTAGAACTTTATGTGCAGTTGAGAAGATGATATTGTGGTAATTATTCATATTGAATGAAAAAGACTAAGAAATTGTCAAAAAACACTGATTTTCCCTGTGAGAAACTAACTAAAGAGAGAGAGAAAAAATAATAAGGGGAGAGAAGGGGGGAGAAAGAGAGAGTGAAAAGGAGACAGATAGATAGAAGGAGAGAGAGATAGTAAGAAGAAAGTACAAAATAGAAAAGTTTTAATTCGGGTCGAGGATCATCCATCAGGGCCGCCAGGCAAGCACATGCCAGAGACGGACATAGCAAATTAAAAACAGATTATTATTTTCAAAAAACCTTTTAGAAATGGTAAACAGACCGCAATAACATTTCCGATGTTTCTCTACTCTGTTGGAACAGCCAAGAGAGCAACATTTTCTTGTACGCGGCATTACTGTATGTGTTAAAGATTGACAACTGAACAGGCATGATGCAACACAAGCGATGAGCAATATAATAGGGGCATCGGGATCAGGCCAGACTCGTCAATCTAGGCATCCCTATGTTGCTAATGCTAGAGGCACGTGTGAAATGGTCATGATTTGATACAATTATATTTAAACTTTTCCTTCTTTTATGCATATGCACAAGTAGTGCCTTGATATAAAGCTGTCATAGTGTTTGTTTGCATTGTATACTCTGGCGAGGTGGAACTATAGTCAAGGACTCCCCACCAATGAAAGCCCTACGAATATGATTGAATAAATATTGTTTTATAGGATCTCAACATTTTTCTGAATGTAAAGATATTCTGAAGGTATTTCAAATTCTCACTGCCGTGTGTATACCGATTGAATACAACTTCGTGAGCAAAACAGAATTTTCCATTATTATAAATAAATTACAACTCACAATAGGGTAACAGGACTAAACATCACTCTGTTTTTGTTGATATCAATATCAATTAACCATAAAAGCACTGAACAACAGATGAGCTGCGAATAACTTAATTAATACAATGTGCAGTGATAATTAAGTGTAATATTCAACTATAATTTGGTGTTTTAATTTTTCTAAATTTAAAATTTGCATCTCATATTATTTTATTTTTGGACGAAAGTTGACCTTGAACTTCTTACAGAACAAACATAACCTATTTTTTTGGACATGTAATCAAAATTTGGGAATGGAATAGTTTTGGGCCAAGCCTGTTGTTCCTTCCCAATCATATTTATATGATTTGTTATTGTATCCACGTATAAATAAATAAATAAATAAATGATGCAGTAATCGATGGTGGGTGAGTAGTTCTTCTCCTATAACAAGGAATATCTTCGTAAGCTTTATTTTCTATATGGCATTACACATTGTCTTGCAATGATTAGGAATCCCTGTCCTTCCAAAAAGCTACTGACTCAAGTCTGCTAATGAGTTGATAGGCTACTGACCAACAGATGAGCTGCGAATGATGCAGTGATCAATGGTGGGTGTGCAGTTTTCTCCGACCTCGAGGCAGTAGTGCTTGTGATGGGAGACGGTGGATGTGACGTCAGGTGAGAACTTCAAGGTAAGGTGGCCGGCATAAGCCTGCTTGGCACCCTCCACAAACATCAGCGTCGACTCCAACTCTCGCTCCAGAATCACCGATTCGGCAACGTTGCCGGGTGCCGCACCTCAATTAACAAATCGAATCAATTAGAATCGAATTACTAATAGAACAGGGTGGCAATCTATGGTAATATCGAGAGTCGACTTTACTTTGCTTCACTTCATAGTACAGTAATAACAAAATGAAAAATAATCGAGTGCACTCCTTACCTGCTTGGATAAATGGTTCGTCTACGTATCATTTACGAAGCTTTATTCATAAAATGCAGTAAAAGAAGTTGGATCAAAAAATTCAGTTGTATTCAAAATATTCAACAATTCAGAAGAAATAAATATACAAAAATATTGACAATTTATAAGATCTATGAGGAGTTTGTTAATAAATGAAGGGAATAAGTAGATTAATCTACCCCAATATGGCGAAAGATGTAGGCTACTGAAGTAGGTTTCAAATCCACTGAGTAGTTGGCAATTTCTAGTTCTATTTATACCGGGTAATTCATAAAGGACTACAACTTTGAAAATTCTTATAAATCTTATTAAACAAGATACAGAGCAGGTTTTGGTGTAGTCCGCTAGTGCCTGGTCGCGCCGCACAAGCGCTAGCGGCAGTTACGTCAAAGATGGCTGCCTTCACTGGACCCGATCGTGCTAGCTATGTGTTTTGGTTTGAAAAACGGCATAGTGTACCTTGATATGTTGCAAAAATGTTTGATACCACAGATCGATGAGGATGACCGAGAACGAAATGTTTTCTTTATGCAAGATGGCGCACCACCTCACTATCTAACTGACGTCCAGGATTTTCTTAATGACCGCTTTCCAAATCAGTGGATTGGCCGTAAGGCGCCAATTGCATGGCCTCCTCGCTCCCCAGACCTAACACCGCTGGAATTTTTCTTGTGGGGTTTCATAAAGATTTGGTGTATGTACCTCCTTTGTCAACCTCTCTACCTGAACTTAGAGCAAGGATTTGCGCTGCTGTTGAGCAAGTTACACCTGAAATGCTAGTTCGAGTCTGGGAAGAAATCGACTATCGATGGGATGTCTGCAGGATAACCAACGGAAGTCACAAAGAACATCTTTAGTTTAAGAATTGAGAAAGTTAATATTACTTATTTTGTCTGTGGTTTAAGGTAAAAAAACTTGAAGTGTTTTCCTTTAAAACAACACCAAAACCAGCTCTATACCTTATTTAATAAGATTTATATGAATTTTCAAAGTTGTAAAGTCTTTTTTGAATCACCCGGTGTTGTATGTGTGATTATATTATGTTCAAGATGAATATGTGAATCTTCTTCGATGATGAAAAAACAAGGGTGATTCAAAGAAACTAATAATTGAGAATTGCAGTTGTAAGAACATTTTATTTACTAATGTTTTAGGCTATTATCACTTTGGATTTATATTCTTATGCTATCTTTTCCACTTACCGATGAACGCAATATCCGAATCGATGACGAGAAACTCGCCGCGATAGGTTCCGCGATGCAGAAAGACGAGCGCACCGCCCGTGATAATGTTCTCATCCACATAGTCTAGCGCGTTTTGAATCGAATCGAAGTGCGGCCGCAGTCGCGAGGATCCGGTCGCGGTCGTCTGCGACTGGCCGGGTCGCACGTGCACGCCGCGATACAAATGGCGGAAGCTCTCCTTCCATGGATTTGCGTACTCACACTCGTCGGCCGCCACAAACTCAAAGCGACACGGCTCCCGGTTGAATAGCGGCATGTCGTACTCGTACACCGAGTGGTACAGGTTCTTCCTGAAATCACAGTCACAATCACAACTTAACATACAATCTACCATAAATATTCAAGCTCAAGTTATACTGCAGACCTCACATGGATAAAATTTCCTGGAGACCTCATATAGAATCTTTGAAAAGTAAGTTGAGTTCTGTAGTATTTGTACTCAGAAATCTTAAAGCATTGTTGGACACTAGAACTCTCAAAGATGTATATTTTGCAATGTTTTATTCCCTTCTGGCTTATGGGATTATATTTTGGGGGGAACTCGAGCCAATCAATTGACATATTCCGCATCCAGAAGTGGGCAATACGAGTAATGGTTGAAGAGTCGATTCGTTCAAGCTGAAGACCATACTTCAAACAAATGAAAATGAATATGCTTTATAGATCAAAACAAGGATAAATTTAAAACTGGTGCACTTTTTCACAATTATGGAACTAGACATAGAGAACAGTTGCGAGATGATACGCACTGCACTACATTATATGAGAGAGGAGTTAAAAGTGCTGCAGGATTCGATTGAACAACAAACTACCAGCCCTTTTAAGAACATCCACAGGTCATAAATTTAGAGCCTTGATGAAGAAGGAATTGTTAAATATTTGTGCATATTCGCTTATTATGAGATGCAAAATTAGTTGTACAGTTTTATGTAACTTATTCGTACAATAATATTATTGACTAATATTCATTGACAAATCCAAAAACCCCTTTTATAGGTGGCCAGTGGACGAATGGTAATAAAATAATACAACATTTCAATGAACATACCAACTTATTTATAGTGAGCCACGTTATGATGGCAGTATTTAATTAACATTTATGTTGTTATACTTGTCTTTCATTTGATAAAACAAATAGCGCAATCTTTTTCTCGCCCTGCAACGTTGTCAGATTGATTTTCAACAATCTAGGAATATAATTAACAAAATATTCAAATATGAAAATGTACCTATTATTCAATTAGTGAAAAAAATATTTTCTTGACGAGGTACAATATAATTGATCATTTCAAACAAAAATGAAGAGTTAATATTGTACACTCTTAAGCTGGTAAGCTTGGTCACGTTGATCTTGCCATCCACACTGCAATGTGATCATTTGTGGATGTTCGGCTGGAAATTCGGAGCCATGGCAAGCGAAGGCCAGTGAAGACATGCGCTGGTAAACCACCCATCCACACTCTCGCGCTCGTCGTCATTGGGCGGTAGTGTGGACATTATAATTCAATAACACTACAGATAATTATTGTTAATTTGCTACCTACCAGAGCTCATTATCGTTAGCGATGCCCTGAAACCGCTTGCACACTTGACTGAGCCGACACAAGTCCTGCTCGAGCAAGTAGCCGAATATGGTTAGCAACACCTCGTCGGGCAGTTCGTACTGGAGGTAGTGAGCGGCCGGTGTGGCGTCGGCCGAGGTTGCCGAACTCATCGAACAGGTTCGGCGAGGTCGCTTGCGAGCGGGCAGCATCGAGTGGTGGTAGTGCGCATGTGCCGTGGATGTCGATCCACCACCACTGGATGTGGATGCCGAGTGGTCGTGGTGCGGCGGCGACTGCAAATCAAATCAAATATTTATTTTTCCCAAAAACATAAATACAATGACAATAGTTATAAAAAAGGAAAATATAACATTAAAAATGAAATACCATCAAAGAGGATAACATATCCTATTATATTAAGCGAGCAATTTCTGTATTTATAAATCTGGTTATTTTAATATCTGGCTATTTTTATATCTGGTTATTTATGTTTAACGGATCTCGAAACGGCTCTGACGATTTTTACGAAATTTGGAACATACTAGGTTTATGATACAAAGTTTCGATTGCACTAATTCTCATCCTTGAGAAAACTCGCTGAACGACATTAAAAGGATAATTCATCCTTGGCTGGAACAGCTGTGGATAGTAAAAATTGAGTATGTGAAAAATCAAAATATCGCATCCCCGAAATTCATAAGATGACGTATAGCCAGCTGTGAAATATAAACACGATCATTTTAGAGAATTGTGTTCTGTTTATCAATAAAATAATAAAAATAACGAGCAAAGCTCGGTGCCGCGATATTAAATATATTAAACGGGAAGTCCCTGCAAGGTTCGAAAAAACCTGAGCGCAAAGGCTGAGTGTTCTTTCAATGATTAACAATAATGCGAGAAAATAATAAAGGGATAACATGAAACTTAGTTCTTTTAACTAAGAAGGAGATAAGCAGGAAGTGAGAAAGTAGTAAAACCAGGATTTCACTATTTTGTGCCCAGATTCTGCTGCTTTCTTAGTATCCTCACAATTGGCTGCCTTGAGTAACAATTAAGTAAAGATTTTTTGTATTTTGTTTTTGGCAAATAAAATTCAATCAATTCAAAGTGTAATCGGCAAAAGCGATTGACACTCCATTTTTTTATCTCTAACTTGGGAAGATCATTCATGTAGATTAGGAAGAGAATCGGCGGTCGAAAAGGTTTTCAAACCTTCAGAAACCAAAGCAGGTACAACTATAGTCTGCATAAATATTTGACACTAGTCCCTCCATCCGAGGAAATAACAGAATTGCCAATAGTGTAAAATTGCGACTTTCTCAAATTTCTAATTTGACCACAGAGTTTCATGTAGAATATCATCCCGATATTCCAGTAGTGCTAAAGCAGTTTCATTCAAAACTATTAATTGAAATTTTGATATTTTTTATGAAATTGAAAACATTGGGAAATAATTTTTTCTTTTGAATAACACTTGAAAATGAAAATTTTTCCTCTTTATTGGTGTCTGGATAATTTTCATTCTACAGAGTTTCATGTAGAATATCATCCCCGATATTCCAGTACCGTAGTGCTAAAGCAGTTTCATTCTAAACTATTAATTAAAATTTGGTTATTTTTTATGAAATTGAAAACATCGGGAAATAAAATTTTCTTTTGAATAACACTTGAAAATGAAAATTTTCCTCTCTATCGGTGTCTGGATAATTTTTATTCGACCTGTAGTAATATTCAATTACCTAATGATTCTGTTCATCAATGTAGAAACATTTTGAACAGAAAAATAGTTATTTGTATATCTAGAATGAAAAGTACTGTTCTTTCTCCCTGTGGGAAAAGTTTGAAGCCCGAGGCGAGGCCGAGATGTACACATTTTTCCTCCACCTACATTTACAGAAACTGCAAATCAAATAATAAAAAAACTCACGTTATTGGTGACAATGTTTTATTTTACAACATAACCTGAAATCTAAAAACTAAAAACCGGTCGTCTGGCACTGCCGATTGCGCTATCTATCGGCAAAAGTTGTACCAATTATCAACTGGCCAACTATAAAAAATTGCTGACTCCAGTTCGCGCGTTTCAGATTTGAATTGAAGATGGTATTTTGAATAGAATAAAATATTTTAAAATATGTATAAATTGTTATCGTCTACTAATATTAAGTATGTAATATCATACAATCATATATTTCATGAGTTGATCAAATTTCTGGTTGAGGTATTGAATTCAGTTGACTGAGCTTACACCTTCTAAAATATTTTATGTGTAAATGTTATTAAAATAGAGATGCTTCCCATGTTATTTAAATGGAGTTACTTTTACGCTCTAGGGAGTTCTCTTGTTTCGTCCCGAGAGCGAAAAAGTGACGCTCAAGTATAATGTTCCAGGGAGTAAAGTAAGCACTTTGGACAGTAGGTGGAGAAAATGAAATTTTCGACATGCTATAAGCTTCTATGTTTCAAAAAATAACTGGGTGGTGAAAGCGAGAACATTTCTCAGAAATAATTGTAATTGTTTTTGAAATTGTCGAAAGTAGGTAGTTTGAAGAACGTATTTTGGTATCTAAGGAATTTCCAAGTTGTGAGATTTTATACAAATTGGCAAATCTGTTATTTTGGTATCTAGGGAATTTCAAAGTTGAGAGATTTTATACAAATTGGCAAATCTATTATTCCTTCTGACGGAGGGGCAAGTCTCAACTTATTCTATGATGAATTTAAAAAACTTGACAAATTTTGAAAACGTGTTGGTTCTAGTTTACCTTGCGTCTAAGGTCATAGGGCGGATGATGACAGGGTGGGGGCGGCTGGGGTGGCACAGCTGGTGGTGGCGGAGGGGTGCTTCCGGCTGCCACGCCACCCCCTCCACCCGGTCCGGCTGCCGAAGCGCCCGCCGATGCTGCCACTGCATTCGGGTTGGGAATTGGCGGGCATGGCGGCTCACATGGCTCTGCAGCTAGAGACAAACAACAAATATTTATTAAAATGATTGATCAACGCCTGTCAAATTAAATGAACAAAGACAATCATTATCAAAACTTTATAATATATTATGAGCACTTCGAAATTCAGTTTTTCTTCTCTCTCTTTTTTTTTGATTAACAGCCATTGGGCTGGTTGTCAGCAACTCTCCATGTCTCTCTGTCATCCGCCATCCTTCTGAGGTCACTGTAGTTGGCACATCTCACATACTTCTTCAGTTGTGCCAATCCTTTCTTTTATTATGGGTTACTCTAATCAAGTTAACGTAGTTTACTATACTCTATAACTTGGTACAGTTTAATTATGTTCCAAATTTCAAACCGATTTTCTGTCAACACAAGCCGATTACTGTCGACTATCTATTACTACTGTCTTGGTCGGGTAAGAGAGTAATGGACTACTTGGACTATCGGCTTGACCATGGGATAGCCTACTGATTTTATTCATAGTAATATTCTACCTGTAAATTCATCTAGTACTTCCTGATTAATTAATTTAGGCCTATTCAACTTTTCTAATAAGCCGAGGCAAGGTTGCCTCAGTTACTTAATGCAATTGGCGCAAGTAACTATGTATTTTTCTTGTTATTTTATTACTTGTAATAATAATTATAGAAAAGATTTCTTCACGACTTTGCAGACAAGTACTAGATGGAATGATCAAATACAGATAATCCAATAATACAAATAAAAGCTAGAATTCAGTCTGTTACACTAGTCTAAAGTAAGGTTAGGTAGATTGATAGCATTTTAGTACTAAGATAAAATGCATATCTTCTAGTCAATTAATTATGCTATTTAGAGTTAGGTAATTTTTATACATTCACTAATAGTTAGTTCATTGTCAATAGGATTTGGAATAAAGGTATATTCAAGATAATGTTCTTGAATTTAAGATTTCTGAACTTAAAAATATTCTATTTGTAATGCGAGAATATACAAATTAAAGTCAATATTCTGAATTTCTTAGAAACAAGATGGAGAATAACAATAAATCATTTATAGATATTGTTCTACCATAAAGGATTATTTACCCAGGTTAGATCACGAATTGGAAGACTGCTGATGGCCATTTAATTTCAAAATAAAAGTTTTAGCATAGACTAATCTATATAATAAATTGAACATTATTTATATTAATCACCAAATTGAGAATTTTTACAGTTTTTAGAAACGAGTAAGAAAGTAATTATAAGTTTTAGAAAACCAAGCCTATAAGTTAGGAATCTCGGATCTGGGAATTTGACGGATGGCTGACATATCGTCTGAATACTGAATAGACCTAGTTCAAGGTTTATACGAGAATGTACAAAAAAAAATATGAGAAATGTAACTTATAGTTTAAAAATTGGTTGAAGGGTTTCAATGTGAATAATTATTGCAGTCTTGGCCTAGACCCCATTGTCAAATTGAACGTGATGTTGGCCTTAGGGTATGTTTTTGTTCCGAGATGGACCTAGACTAAATGAAATACGGACTTTGTAGCATAATAAAACTTTAAAAGTAACAAGTATTAGTAAACCTAAATTAAAATTTAGACAAAAGAGATTGATAAAGCAAGAATAACATTTGATTAGGACAGGAAGACACTAATATCTAATAACAGGACGAGTCCATAGTAAAGAGAATCTACACCAAATAGGCTAGAATAAGAATTACTTACCTGAACTTGTTCGTGATGGGAGTGGGATTCTATTAGCACCCTTTCTTCGAGATCTTCTTACACAGGAACGTGATGATGTAAATGAAGCACTTGGCATTTTAATAATTACTACAATATTTCTTGTTAAAATCCCTAAACAAAGACAAGAGCTCCACCAGCCCTGGCAGCCATTTTCTTTCTCATTCAGTAGTCGGAAGCTGACTCCCCAATGAAAAGCATTCCTGGCGTCACGTGACCACTGTAATGACAGAAACATGGAAGACGACGTAAAACATCAGTATTATTTTTCTTGTATTTCATCAATTACTGCATGTATTATTCTTTCAGTTGCTTATGTAGCTAGTTTATATGTGTGGAATACGCCTCACAACAGGTAAAATGTGTTTTTATTCAGAAATATTTGTCAAAATCATCAAAAAACGTTTCTCCTCAGACATTGCTATTACCAATGTTACCAACATGATCCAACAAAATATACTTCACTTGTATTCAGTTACGACATTCTAACCTCTAAATTTAGCGTAATGGACAAAATAATTATTTTTTTGTTTTTTACAAGAAAGAAAATAAAACCAGCTCTTTGATGAGAACTAACTTTGCTATAGAATATTTCTAATTCCCACCTTTATGTTATGCGGTGATAATTGATAGATTCAATAATAAAACAAAATGTTTATAGCCTATTAAAATAAATTTAAGTTACTTACCTCTCATTTTTGTATTTTATCAAAAACTTTGTAAAACTCATGTTTTATATTAGAAACCACTAGTCCTAAAAACTAAGAACTTCTATTTTATATTTCAGGAATCATCCGTCCGTTATAAAAAAGAGATTTTTCAGCGTCTTTATAGTTATGCTAATATCGCCGATATTTACTTACATGTTCACAAGATGTAATAAATTCTCGACGGTAAGTAAGCTTAGATACTTTCTGGTACTAGTCTCTAAGTTTTGGATAATGAGGTTCATAGGACACCAGTCTGTGACACAAAGTGTGCGATTGTCAAGTGTCTATCCCAAGCAAGGTGTCCTCGGACTTCCAACACTGGAACACCAAAAATCTCAAAGCGTGTTGCGGGTCATTATTTCTTGTTACACTTATCACACTGTAACTAGGGTAAGTGTAACTCAGACACCACACTTTGCGACTAGGTGTGGTGACCAGATACCACACCTGGCGACTAGACACCAGATGTCTCACTCGGTTGCCAGCCCGGCCTCAGCTGTAACTTGTAAAACCACTTGTGTCCTATCTAGCTTTCCACACATGTCCAACACTGGTGTCCTAATGCAATAAAGCATCAATATTGATGTGACAGTATCTTGAGCTAATGATTTGTGGCCTCCCTATCCCTTGTAGTTTCCAAAGAGAGGCTCCTTATTTAATTCCTGCAGCGAATGCAGTGTCCCATCCAGTGCAGGACAAAGACGGAAGCGGAACAGTTGAAAGTTTTCTAACTTCCGTCATGTATATTATCGATCATATCCATACTGGGGACGTAAATGCCTCTTCCATGGTTGGCTCTCAGCTCAGAAATTGAAGTTCCACACAATAAGGCGGACTTAGTTTGCTAGCTCCGCATATCTAGGCATATTTGCATTCTGCCGTTCTAAAATA
The DNA here is from genome assembly GCF_014356525.2 of Nilaparvata lugens. Taxonomy (NCBI): domain Eukaryota; kingdom Metazoa; phylum Arthropoda; class Insecta; order Hemiptera; family Delphacidae; genus Nilaparvata; species Nilaparvata lugens. The sequence goes on from NC_052507.1 coordinate 6,251,229, forward strand.
AATGTATGAAAATAATCCCAATATTCATCAAGCTAAACCTTTCATTCTCTCCAGACCACTGAGTCATGTATGAAGGATTTCTATTTTATGGCTTCCCACAAAGGTAACTTATTTATTTTTTACTGAGGATGGTGAGCCCTATTTAGACTCGGGAGGCGGCATTGAAATTGAAAAAGATATGCAAGCTTTTCTTTAAATAATGTGCTTTCAATGAGTATCTAATATGTGCTATTCAATTCGGTTTGAACTGCGAGGACCAAACATTCCTCCAACTTATCCAAATATCCAAATTCTTGACCGTTAGCCAGGTGTTCCCGGATAGATCGCGTCAAAAATAAAAAATGAAAAAAAAGAACTTTAAACTTCAGAATCAAGATGGCGTGGCATCACAGTCCCTCAAAGGTATAGTGAGGTCCACGTTCGTTATAATGACAGTATTTGATCAACTTAGGTTTCGCTATCCTTGTCTATTATTCGACAAAGCCGGTGTTACTATCCTTTTCTAGGTTCACAACGATGCCAATTATATTTTTGACAGTGTAGAAATATAATTAATTAATATTCTTCTATCTTTATCCACTGCCATTATAACGTGGACCGCCCTATATCCCCAAGGAAATCACTGATACTGTAGTAGCTTCTTTCAATCAGCCACCTTGACATCCTCTTCTTGAAAACACCAATAGGAAGATCCCTCACCGAGCCCGGCAGCAGGTTGTACATTTTGAGTGCCAACACTGGGAAAGAGTCCTTCACTCTTGACAACCTACAGCGTGGAATCTCCAACTGTATCCTTCCGCGGGTACCGTATGAATGCACTTGACACCTACTCATCATGTTAGCCCTGTTTATCTTCACTGCAGTGAGGCCAGTATGTACAGCCCGACGACGGTGTGCACTTTCAGGCGTCTGAAGATGGGTCGACAATGGGCAGCGAAGTCACTGTAGGTAAGGACACGCAGTGCCTTCTTTTGAAGAAGCAGGATGGCATTGGTATGCGGAGAATGGCCCCAGACAAGAACTCCATACTGCACATGACTGCCAAACACCGCATGATACATCATTAGAAGTCTATTGAGACTCAGGAGACTTCTTAGCTTTCTGAACAGGTAGATTACTCTAGACAGTCTCCTGCATACCTGGTCATTATGCGGCTCCCAACTTAATTTGGCATCGATTCCAAAGCCAAGCAAAGTGACTGCTTTGTCCCTTGGAGCGTGGGTGCCAAGAGTACAAAGCATCTCCTGTGTCTTTGCCTCGTTCAACTTGAGTTTGTTTGCAGCAAACCACTCTTTAGCCTCGGAAAACAGCTCCTGTGCACAGCGTTTAGCTTCCAGGGGTCCATGCCCTTACCACAGTATACATACAGTATGGAAACTTGGCTAGTACCCTGACGCAAAAATCCGCTATCTTGTGAGGAAGCGCCGCATTGTAATAGTATTGATGGTAGGTTCGGATCACTTTAATGATCCGGATCAATTGATCTAGTTCACTGCCACGAGTAAATCAGAAGACCAGGATTGGAACTTCCTAAGGTCACGTGACGTATCTAGTATTTGCGTCATGTAAAAAGCATTGGTTAGATAGGCGTTTGATTACAAGTTTCCATTCTGTACCTATTCTGTGCCCTTACCAACTACGGTAGTAATCTAACCATAGTAATATGGCTAAATAACTTGTCTTAGGCCCGGTTGCACAAAAGCCGGTTAAATTTTAACCGTGATTAATTTCACGAGAATCAATCAGAGAAGGGCTTTTAGAAAAGACGGCCTCTCTGATTGGTTCTCGTGAAAATAATAACGGTTAAAATTTAACCGGCTTTTGTGCAACCGGCACTTAGAATATTAATGTCTTCTCTTCAAATCCTCTTCTAAGTTACCTATATTCAATATTTACCAAAGTAATAATATGAAATTGATGTTGTTTTCCATGACGAAACACTATTATAATAACTTTGTTGTAGTTAAGATACTTAGTATCTCTGTAAAAATTAAAAAAAAAACACTAATGAAGCTCCTCCTCAGGAGTGAAATGCATACCATATCCTCATCTAATCACAAAAAGTAAGTGTTTTTTAATATTTACAAAGATGTGCACAGTGTCTAAACTGCAACAAAGTTAATAATATGACTTCACTAGATGAGAAGAATCATCTTTGATAAAGACAAATTAATTTCTGAATTATGTTTGCAGTTGACATTGTGGGAGCTGCTGGGCTTCAGATGGCAAGGATTTTTACTGGCTACTGTTCTGCCTCTAATACTGACTGTTACTCTGTTTCTTGGACCACTTGCATTGCAGGGGTTCAGTGGTTTATGGAATCTATATGCTGGTGAGTTTGTATTTCAAGTTTATTCAATTTCTTCTATGAATACTCATAATGACCACTACTCCTAACAGGCCAGTATATGGACACTTTCCCCTGTGAGCAGGGATCCCAGTTCAAAGATTCTCTCACCCAAATGCCGCTTCCACACTCTTGCAAAGTGCGTATACTAGCTACTCGCCTTCACTCCGCTGTTAAGTCGCATCTACTCTATCGCCCAATGCTTACATATGATGAGAGTGTGGATGTCTTCTTTGCCAGCGCTCACCTTCACTTGCCAACGTTCCGATATTTGTCAAGCGAGGACCAGCCAAGCGAAGGCGAGTGCATCCACAAATAGTCACATTGCAGTTTGGATGGGAAGACCAACGTGGCCAAGCTTACCAGCTAGGCAGGCCACTTGGCCAGCCAGCGACTTGGCGACAGTGTGGAAGCGGCATCAGAAAGGGTTGTAATATTTCAGAAATCGTTAACTTTTCTATACCATAATCATAGATAGAATACAGCTACTTGGAAAGAGTGTGGGAGCGGCATCAGAAATGGTTGAAATATTTCAGAAATCGTTACCATACTGCATTAATAGATAGAATAATCTATTATGTTATACTAGTAGTTCTGTGAACAGTAGACCTCACGCAGTATTCTCATCCACAAGTACCAGATGTGAACTGTTTCAAATGTTAACAAACTCAAATTCACGTTTGAATTTGTAATTCATCCAGTTCCGTGATGATCTTTCTATCTGATTAAAATTAATTTTTTAGAATCAAAAATATTATAATTTCTCCAGCATTATTCAGTTCATTTGTTTATTTTTATACACCTATTAAATTAGCTTTTTCGCATGTGAGAATATTGATACTGATGGGCACGCATAATAATACCATGACTGCAAAACAGAATATTGAAACCAAAGACCTTAAAGCTGCGATTAGACCAAAGTTATTAACAGAATGTTAATAACTCAATCCTTATAGATTATATTTGATTGAACATAACTTATCATACACATGATGAACATATGTGTTTGTCAACTTTCGTTTAATCTAATAAAATCTATAAGGATTAAGTTATAACCATTTTGTTAATAACTTTGGTATAAACCCAGCTAAAGATGCATACCTCTTTAATGTCCTTGATTGAAACTATAGACCTTATACAAATACAATAATAGACTGGCTTCTCCACACATCTGTGTAATCACTTGTCAGCTGATTTATGATGAATAATTTTTTTTATTTTTACTCTAATATTGGCGTATGAAGGAGGCTCCTTCTTCCTTTTATATTATCCTTGAGATGCAAAATTTCCAAAAACCTTGTATATAAGTCGACGCTCAATTTAAAAAGGAACATACCTGTCAAATTTCATGAAAATCTATTACCGCGTTTCGCCGTAAATGCGCAACATATAAATATATAAACATTTAAACATTAAGAGAAATGCCAAACCGTCGACTTGAATCTTAGACCTCACTTCGTTCGGTCAATTATATCATAGAGAAAAAAGCGTGAATATCCCATGATATAGGGCGTTTATGTCGTAACTTTTACTGTTATCTCAAGCCGATTACTGCCGATTATTGTCGATTTTTACTGTTTTGGCCGGGTGAGAGTGTATGAACGGAGCAATATGAGAGACTACCAGCGTCACACAGCTTCACGGGAAATAACTACCTGGACTATCGGCTTGAGATAACAGTTAGGCTCAACTCACACTCCCTCGACTCTAATCGTACGACTTCAGTCTTGAGAAGACTGAAGAACAGTAAAAGTTGCGACATTAACGCCCTATACCATGTGATATCTACTTATGCTATTGTTCCTCTATGGTTATATAAAATCTCAAATTACTAGTACAGCACTTGAGGATCAATTATTGTGGTTATATACAATTCAATTTATCTATTTATTTACAATTCAAATGACACTAATGTAATAACATTGAAAGATAAAATAATAAGGTAGTCCTTGTGCTATTTTCTTCCAAATTTATAGGTGACAAAGTCCAAGATAAGGTTAGAATTTCATTTGTATAATTTTTTTCCTTCAATTTTCAGAGCCAATGTTCTGGGTGAACAATGTGCAGAGTCTTCAATGGCTGCGAAACTATGTGGTCGCCCCGTTGTCGGAAGAATTCACGTTCAGAGCCTGTATGATTCCTCTACTTCTGCAATGTTTGTCTCCATCCAAAGCTATCTTTATTTGTCCATTGTTCTTTGGAATCGGTGAGTAGAACAATGTTTATACATTTTCCATGATTTACGGATTTATGTTAATGTTTTGATGGGACGGATTCAAAGATCCAAAGGTTCAAAGAACTCACACGTAAACCGAAGCTTATTGTGTGTCCCAAAAGTATGTTACTTAGGCAAACCAATTCCTGTGTCCTTTACAGGTCCAGGAGTTTTTACTTTACTTGCCCTATACCATAGGTAAGGAAAGTATTGCTTTCCGAAAAAATTAAGGTACCCCATTTTCTAAATTTCTATACGTTTCAAGGTCCCCTGAGTCCAGAAAAGTGTTTTTTTTTTGGGTATTGGCCTGTATGTGTGTGTGTGTGTGTGTGTATGAGTGTATGTGCGTCTGTGTACACGATATCCCATCTCCCAATTAACGGAATGACTTGAAATTTACTCAAGGTCCTTACAATATAAGGATTCGACACGAACAATTGCGATCAAATGCAATTCAAGATGGCGGCAAAAATGGCGAAAATGTTGTCAAAACAGGGTTTTTCGCGATTTTCTCGAAAACGGCTCCAACGATTTTGATCAAATTTATACCTTGAATAGTCATTGATAAGCTCCATCAATTACCTGAAGTCAGGCTGTCAACTGTAAAAATTTCAGGAGATCCGCCCCATCTATGCAAAGTTTGATTTTAGTTTCCAATTATCAGGCTTTAGATACAATTTGAACAAAAAAATTCAAGTGGAAAAGATTGAGCATGAAAATCTCTACAATTAATGTCTTGTAACATTTTCATCAAAAATTGAAAATAAGCTCGAAATTCGAGAAAACGTGATTATTCAATTGCAAACTATTGATTCTATCAAATTATTCACTATGAAAAGATAGCAGACTTCGTGTGTCTCCAGCGTATTGTCCTGTCACCAGCTGGTTCAGATCTTTAAATAGTAGACATATGATGCGCGTGAACACTAGAGTCAGGGGATCAATTTTCATAACGGCAAGGAAAGTTGTGTGAGTGTAGCACCACACCAGATTTTTTCCCTATACTAACAACCCATTCCGCACCTGGTTGCTTGCAGCCAAACAGAGCCCTTTTTCTAGCCCCAAGTTTTTCGCAATCCAGTATGATAAGCTTGGCAGTCTCTTAAGACTGATTACAAAGCCTACACATCTGACTTTCATTTCTGGGTACAATTGTGTGGAGATGTTTCCTGAAGTGGCCATGTCCAGTTATCAGGGCAATCAACTGCTTGACCTGACCTCTACCCAGACCCACCAGCCAGCTGGTGAAGCAAGGGATTGCGTCTGCCAGCAGCCTTTTGCCAAGTGCTTGACCAGGGATTAGTTTAAACTATCAGAAATGATTCAATTCTGATATTAAAAAATCAGTAGCCTACTATTGGGTGAGCAGAAAATTTAAACTGTGCGGAGAACTAGTTAACAGAATTTTCAATATTGTGAAGAGAATTTCTTAGCTAGAAAAGCATTCATAATGGTGTGATCACATTGAATGCGTATATGCACGTCAGATCGTGCATGAGCCGAAAAACAAAATTTGAAAAGTGCTATTGAAACAAGTGGTGACTGCATGTAGCTGCTCACACAGAACGCAACCAGCAAGTGCAAGCGTTCAGTGTGAGTGTTCCTATTGCTCTTTCCAGATTTGGTTCCTCATCTGCACGCTTGGTCATGCATAACCAAGTATGCACTTGCTCATATACGCTTTCAATGTGATAACACCCTCAAAGGTTTATCATAATAATTACCCGTGCAATATAATAAATTAAAATTTTGTTCTCTTTCCAGCTCATTTCCATCACATGGCTGACAGAATGAAGTCAGGTCTAAATTTCCAGAAAGCGCTTCTCATATCATGTGAGTAGAGTCCAAAAATTATTCACCACAAAACACTTATTATATTTGTTTAATAGTTTTATTAACTTTTTGTGTAGCTGAAAAGTTGATATTGTGGTAATCATTCATATTGAATGAAAAAGACTAAGAAATTGTCAAAAAAACACAGATTTATTGATACTTAGAAAGACCGGTTTCGGTTATTACATCATTGTCAATCTCTGATAAACTAATTGTCAATCTCTAAATTAACGGTTTATCAGAGATTGACAATGGTGTAATAACCGAAACCGGTCTTTCCAAGTATCAATAAATCTGTGTTTTTTGACAATTTCTTAGTCTTTTTCATTTAAATACAATTTTACTGTCATCCAAGAAAGCACGAGATTATGAAAAGAATATTATGATCACCGCGACACATATTATTATAGTGGGGTATCATAATTAGAACTAAGTTTAGTATTAGCAACTTTTGTATGTATAATATGATAATTATGTATATGTTTTGTCAATAAACTCCTCTGGTTGCAATTCATTGGCAATCAGAGAAATTATTAATGTAAATGTAATCGACATTAAACATAACGTAGACATTCATTGTTACACCATAGAGAAAAGATAGCATTGGAAGATATCCATGGTTATTTTTCAATATTATAAAGGAATGAATATTAGCTTATACACGTACGGGATAGGGAATTCACGAATGACTCATCAACACGTCTGAACTACTGAACTGATTAACTGGAAATTTTGCACATAGATTCTCAATTTACCGATGATGGTTTATTTATTTTTTATTATTATTTTATTTATTTATTATTATAATTTTTACAAGAAGCACTGAATGGGAGAGAAAAACTAAGGATACTCCTTGTACTATTTCTCTCCCAAATTTAGATAATAATTTAAAAGTCCGAAATGAGGTTATGATTCCACTTTTCTGAAATTTAGTTCTTTTCCACTCAAACACAACTAAAACTAAGAATTTTGAATTTTGAAGGTTGAGAAACTGGATAGGAAACAAAAATATTACACTCAAATCACTGATAACTGAAACATTTTCAATTGTGGTTACAGGTCAATTTTAAATTCTTCAAGATTTTACTATTAAATGATATGAAAAACTTTATTTAAAGATTTGTTTTTCTTGAAATTATTTAACTTTCAAAATTTCCCGTTTCTCTGAAACACTCTGTATATCTTACGGTACTTGATATTTAAATTTATCGCTTCAGTTTGGCATTCGTGTCGAGAAGTGAGAAATAATCAATTATTCGATTTCAATTCGTCCAGGTTTCCAGTTCAGCTACACAACAGTTTTTGGCGCGTACTCGGCCTACCTGTTTCTGCGCACTGGGCATTTTGTGGCTCCGTTCCTCGCGCATGCGTTCTGCAACCACATGGGGTTCCCCGATTTCAACGAGTTGGCCACACTGCCGGAGCCAAACCGCACCGCTGTCATGGCGCTGAGTGTGATCGGCCTGCTTGCCTTCTGTCTGCTGCTGGATCCACTCACCAACCCCGAGTGGTATCATAACCACATCTTCTATACACTGCCCTTGGACGCTTCCTAACTGCTACTAAAACACTCTGTGGTTATACAGCGTAATTCAAAAAGAATACCACAACTTTGAAAATCTGTATTTAATCAAGGAAACATAATAGTAACTTGGGTTATAAATCAAAATGAAGAGTATTAAAATATGTTTTTCCCCGCTAGAAAACAAGCTCACAAATGTTCAATGTGACCCCCTCCAGACACTCGAGTGATATCAATACGATACTCGAACTCGTTGCACACCCTCAGTAGCATATCGGGGCGTAACGGTTTGTATAGCTGCTGTTATTTCTTGTTTGAGCTCCTCAATGTTAGCTGGTAGAGGAGGTCGATACACTTTACGTACCACCACAGAAAAAAATCGGAGGGGGTGAGCTCAGGGCTTCTTGGAGGCCAGTGATGAAGTGCTCTGTCTATAGCTGCTTAGCAGCCGATCCATTGCCTCGGTTAGTTTTAATTCAAATAGGCACGGACAGATGAGTGCCAATGGGACTAAATAAGGAACTAAAAAAAACTTCAGAGCTTCCTCAAATCGATGACAGATAGAGCTTTACTCTCCGTTTATTTTTTGAAGATGACATCTTGCAGGTATGTTCCTTTTCTACGCAAACATTCCTGTAGTCTCTTCATCACATTGTCCATGCATGGTTTGACGTAACATTACAAATGGAATTTGAAATCGCTACTCGAATCTTGGCTTTTAATTCTGCAACAACGGAAGAATTGAAAGCCAATATTCGAGAAGCGATTTGAAATTCCAGTTGTAATGTTACGTCAAACCATGGACAATGTGATGAAGAGACTACAGGAATGTTAGCGTAGAAAAGGAATACACCTGCAAGATGTCATCTTCAAAAAATAAATGTTACGTTATTTATTCTAAAATGGCATTATTTTTACTATTAAATGATATGAAAAACTTTATTTAAAGATTTGTTTTTCTTGAAATTATTTAACATTCAAAATTTCCCGTTTCTCTGAAACACTGTAAATCGTACGGTACTTGATATTTAAATTTATCGCTTCAGTTTGGCATTCGTGTCGAGAAGTGATAAATAATCAATTCGATTTCAATTCGTCTAGGTTTCCAGTTCAGCTACACAACAGTTTTTGGCGCGTACTCGGCCTACCTGTTTCTGCGCACTGGGCATTTTGTGGCTCCGTTCCTCGCGCATGCGTTCTGCAACCACATGGGGTTCCCCGATTTCAACGAGTTGGCAACACTGCCGGAGCCAAACCGCACCGCTGTCATGGCGCTGAGTGTGATCGGCCTGCTTGCCTTCTGTCTGCTCCTAGATCCACTCACCAACCCCGAGTGGTATCATAACCACATCTTCTACACACTGCCCTTGGACGCTTCCTAACTGCTGCTAAAACACTCTGTGGTTATACAGCGTAATTCAAAAAGAATACCACAACTTTGAAAATCTGTATTTAATCAAGAAAAAATAATAGAAACTTGGGTATAAATCAAAATGAAGAGTAGGTATTAAAATAAGTTTTTCCCCGCTAGAAAACAAGCTCACAAATGTTCAATGTGACCCCCTCCAGACACTCGAGTGATATCAATACGATACTCGAACTCGTTGCACACCCTCAGTAGCATATCGGGCGTAACGGTTTGTATAGCTGCTGTTATTTCTTGTTTGAGCTCCTCAATGTTAGCTGGTAGAGGAGGTCGATACACTTTACGTACCCCCACAGAAAAAAATCGGAGGGGTGAGCTCAGGGCTTCTTGGAGGCCAGTGATGAAGTGCTCTGTCTATAGCTGCTTAGCAGCCGATCCATTGCCTCGGTTAGTTTTCATTCAAATAGGCACGGACAGATGAGTGCCAATGGGACTAAATAGGGAACTAAAAAAAACTTCAGAGCTTCCTCAAATCGATGACTAATAGGGCTTTACTCTCCGTTTATTCTTTGCAGAGTTATCAATTTTCAAAGTTGTGGTATTCTTTTTGAATCACGGTGTATTATACACAGTGTCCCAGCCGAAGACCACAGATTCTCCATGAGATTCGCAACAAAAAATGCCCATTAAATATTGTGTTATGTTTGATAGAACCTTTAGTTAACTAGAGTGAGGTCCACGTTATAATGGCAGTGAAGAAAGATAGCAGAAAAACGTTGCCGATCCTCTGTATTGTCAATGCCTTCTACAGACGGTTGCTGATACGGTTTATTGATTTAATATTAACCGTTCATTATCGTTTAAAATTATCAATTATATTTTATCAAGCAAGAAATGATATTTTTCAATAATTTCATAATGAATTTTTATGATTAAGATGAAATATTTTGTTAATTAATAATTGATTTTACATTGTTCAAAGACGATCTGGCAACAGACCAAAGCGAGAAAGAGATAGCGCTATCCGCTTTGTTGAAGGATAGACAAGGATAGCAATACCATTGCTAATTAAACACTGCCATTATAACGTGGACCTCACTATAGTGAAGAGTTTTACTGTGCTGTGATATGTTAAGATAGTTTTCCCAGTTATAGTAAAATTTTGTAAGTTGGTTTGAAAATTGTTGGACCGTTCCTCACAGAAAGCCCACTTTTACGCCCGCTTGCACAAAAGCCTGTTAAATTTCTATCATGATTAAATTAGAGAAGGTTCTTCTGAGAAGAAGGCTTCTCTAAATTTTCTGTCAAACTGTTATCAGTCTTTTCTTCCTTATTTTTTATTCGTCTTGCTTTCCAAATCAGAAAATTTCTTCAACTTGGATCAGCCTAGTTTTTTCACATCATTGCGACCACGTCTGTTAAATTTCAAGAGAATTGAAGTTAATTTCTATTAATTTAACGTCTATTTAATTTCAAATAATCATAGGAATTGTCTTCTTCTTTCAATGGAACGAATATTGATGAAGAAGAAGAACGCTCCAAGCCGCGTGTTTGTTGGAATCCTGATACAAATATGTTGCTGAAAGGTGATCTAGTCCAGCTACCACCACAGAGAAACATTAGCGTAGGTAGATATCCCATGGTATAGGGAATTTATGTCGCAACTTTTACTGTTATCTCAAGCCGATTACTGTCGATTATTGTCAATTTTTACTGTTTTGTTAAGGTGAGACTGTATGAATGGCACAATTTGAGAGACTACCAGCGTCACACAGCTTCATGGGAAAAAACTAAATGAACTATCGGCTTGGGATAACAGTAAAAGTTGCGACATAAAAGCCCTATACCATGGGATATCTACTTATGCTGTCATTTCTCTATGCTACCACTTGGGTCACAGTTAACTGCTAAGGTAGTTGTTAGTAATTGTGTTGAGTGCTATCTATAAAGTTGTGTTTTGTTTTGTCTTGTTTATAGTTGCCAGTTTATACTGTAAATATTTTGCTTTCTTTATTACAACATTAATTTATTTACAAGAGATTGAGTTATTTTTAAGTGTTTTTCTGCTGCTATCGTGAAGGATATGTTTTTTCTTAAAAATTTAATTTTACTTGTTATCAAGTCTGTTGATTTCAGGCTAAGGCTCAACTCACACTCACTCGACTCAGTTCGAGAAGAGACTCGACTCTAGTCGAGAGCATGTGTTTCCAAATGGTAACACTCAGACCAGTCGATTCTAGTCTCCGCGACTGTCACCATTTGAAAACACATGCTCTCGACTAGAGTCGAGTCTCTTCTAGAACTGAGTCGCGTAAGTGTGAGTTGAGCCTTAATGATTATTTACAATTTACCGATTCTATTTTCCACAGATCTATTTAAATTTGGGGAAAACTTTTTTAAAGTATTGATTTGAAAATTAAGTTCTCTTGCTCTAGAAGTCCAGAACCTTAAATAATATGCGTACCTTATCTAGTAACTCCACATCTTCATAAAAAGTGTTTGTGAATTATTATTTATACTCTTTAACTTTATTCTCATCATTCATTGGCAATTAACTACTTGTAATAAACTATGGTAAATTTAGAATCTAAACTTTTTACCTAGTGTTACAAAATTATCGATTCCTACATCATTTATGCTAATCTAATTTAATTAATTTTAGATTAGATTAACAATTATATTAATGCATTTTAATAAGTTTTTTGCATTTGTTCAACCTTTCTATCTATAGCATTTATCTACTAGTTAGTTTACCTTGGAAGTATATCTTGGAAAACCAATAGTACAAAGCACAATAATAAACTATTATAAAACTATGAAAATTCAAAGTTAACATTACACAGTAGTAAACGTGTGATAGAATATTATTGCAAATATTGTAGTGTTAGTTATTGAAATATTTTATTATAAATTTAGTGAAAAAATTATAATCAGCAATTATGCTCAATAAAAATAAACGTTTTATAAAAATTCTGTTGCGATTGTTCTAAATGAGGTTTTGTAAAATGAATAGTTTTTATTCATATTTTTTTCAGATAGTAAAAATTATAATCAATAAATTGAAAGTTTTTGTATGAACTAGAAAATAGACTAGTCAACATTTTCAAAATTTTCTTGGTTTGATAGAATAAATGGTTGTTCACCACTAAGAATAGAAAAACAATGTAATTATTATTTTATTAGAACAATTTCCATCTCTAGGATCCGTTCAATTCACTACGGAAAACTACTTTTCTGATCTTATAAGTAGTATTTGAGAGGATTAATTTCGTATTTGCACATTTTGAATAAATGGTAGAGGTAGATTAGAAAATGTGCATCTTGTTTAACAATTTAATTACATACTAATAAAATGGACGCAGTAATTGTTATTCATCAGCAATAATATTAATAGTCATATTAAATAATAAATTCTTGAATAATATTGTATAGAAAAACAAGTTTCAATTAAGAGATCATATTTATATAGAATCACTAATCAATATTAATATAATTAGAAGAAATCTATAGTTGAAGAGTATTGAATAAAAAATCTCCGTATATAGGGCTACAATTCATTTGTTTTATAACCAATTCTCAATGAGATGCCCGTATGTATTATTTGAAAATATTCATGGCATCATTGGATGCATGTATTCAACTTCGACGTGATACCAATTTTTTTTGGTGCTATATATCAAGCTCAGGTTGTTAATCAAGAAAAATTAAGACAAAACTAAAAAATTCTCAAGTCTAATTTATTCTTCTTTCTGTATTTTTAATACACTTTGTAAAATTATTCATTTTTTAATCATTGTATTCATAAAATTGTCACAGGAATACATTAGTTGATAAAAATTTTAGTTTAGTTTTTTCCAGTCATTAACATTATATTTCTTAGCGTTTAAGGTGCATTCATTTTTTAATTTAAAACAATAAATTAAGCGTTTTAATACTGCCCACAGAATGAAAGCCATATTTATTTAACTTGAGTCGTTATTTATATAGTTAACATTCATAATAAATTCGCTGTAATTGATATAGATACTTAATTACATTAGGATAAATTGTCAGTTGATTAATTATTTTTATTTTGTATTTAATTTATTATTTTTTATTCAATAAGTTTTTTTCAGTTTTATTGTTACCTTTTGGAGTTCGATGCAAACTAATAAATAACGTTGTAATCAATCTTTGCTATTATTATTGAACAATTTGTTATCCTGATCACATTCATCATAAATATTATCATTTTAATTTTATTATTAAACGAAAGTTATATTATTTCGGACTTTTTCACCTATAAATTTGGAAGAAAAATAGCAGAAGGACTATCTTATTATTTTATCTTTCAATGTTATTACATTAGTGTCATTTGCATTGTAAATAAATAAATAAATAAAAGTAAATCACCCCGAAGACCTCTGCTACTGCAAATATTGACAACAGGATAAACAACTAGATGGAATCGAACCCGGTATCTCCTAATTGCCAGTCAGGAATGCTTACACTAAACTAAACCGCCATTTCATTGCAGCTTTGAAATAATTTTGATTTTCTCCAAGCTTAAAGTAATTTTCAAATCAAATTTTTCAATTTTCTATAAAAAATTGTATTTACACAGTCTTGTATCAATCAAAACTTGAAATTTTCTTGCACAGCATTCTCAATTAAATTTGTAAAATCTACTCTTTCTGTTGGTTCCTTTAGTTTAAATAGATTCTTACCATTCTCGTCCTTTTCTTGTAAATGATTTTTACCTTTTTCGTTATGATTTATATCTTCTTCTGCTACTGGACTGGAATTGCTTTTCTCTGCTGTTTGAGTGTCTTCCATTACTTTTACAGCTGTCTTTGTAGCTGAAAATGAAACGCAAATTTATTTAGAAATTGAATTTCAACAACAATGGATATACTGTATTTACAATATTAGAGACTAAGTTGCTTCCTTCAGGAAATCCAATTTTTAAGTTTATCTCAAACTCAAAGAAATTTTCTCAATAATATATGGTTCCGGGTCAAAAATCGCAGGAGTTATTATTTGGATGAACAATGTAGGTATTTAGATGAAACAGTATTTAGATGTGTACAAATTATAAAAAACTCAGACATTTAATATAACATGAGAATTGCATTCCAGCATAGTACATACCAACCTTACCTAAATAGTATCTTACGTCACATGGACGGGAAGGGGCCTTTTGCAGGCGAGAATGATGTTTCTAGTCGAGGCGTTAGCCGAGACTAGAATTTCATTCGATCACTGCAAAACACATTCACGTCCAAGTAACGTACACTATTTTTTGTCATAATAATCTAAAGAAGAAAAATTGAGAAATAGAAAACATTATCTGCTTGTACTAAAGTAACTATATCTATATGCATTCTATAGAGATGACCTAGTTTACAAATTCCGAATCAGGAATTTTGTGAAAGTTGACAATACTTTCTCCTAGAGTGCTGAAGTTTTTTGTAGCAGTTTTGCTGTTCCTATTTCAGAACTAAGAAACACACTAGACTGTAAAGAAAGCATATGGTTTCACTACAGTAGAGTGTGCCGTAATGAGAATCATATGTTTATTTGTTCTGCAAACAGTTGTTTACCGGCTTGATTTCATGCATGGAAAACAGCTGAGATTGAATGACTATGACAAAATCAATATAAAAAATTATATTTTTGAAATAATTTTATCGCAGATGAGACCAAAAGTTAATCTGTGGTACAACTTGTTTGATTGTATTAAAATAATACTGAGGGTGAAGCCCATATAAGGTCTTAGGCTTGTGCGTGGGTAATGAGAGAGAGGGATGATGAGAAATGACGACTACTTTTTAGACAGTCGGGACCTACGGCTTATCGTCTCCTCCGAAAGACAGGGTGGCTGTATCTATGTGATTGTGCTGTAGTCAAAAAATGTTGCCCCGGTCGAGAATTAAATAGGACTAAATATCATAATGCTGTTCACATATAATACTAAAATATCATTGTTAATACCAGAAAACTCACCTTTAGCTCCTTTAACAGAGTTGAATAAATCTTTCAAAGGCAGAAGGAAGAATAAAGAGAAAATTGCCGATAAAACAATCAGTCCTGCGAATTCATTGAGATCAATCTGAAAATCAGAATAATAAAATGAATTATTGAATGAATGAGAGATATGAGATTCACTAATCAACGCATATTTTACTATTAAAAAACTTATAATTGGTACTCACAAAATATAAGAGTGACCGTTGCTGAGGTGCCTTAACGTCAGTGACACTCCAAAATATAATCATTATCTGAACCAAATAGAATGGATAAGATATCCGGCTGAAAATGACAAAGCCTTTCCATTCTAGCATTTTGCTCACCACACCTGCAAAGTAAAAAAATCATTGTTAAGCCGGGTCCAGACGCTCAAGTCTTTTGCTCAAGCAAAAGACGGATCGTTTGGTTCAAGCAAAAGACGGATGTAAAATTGCGTCCACACGCATCCCTCTTATGTCGTCCGTTTTCCTATTTTTGTGCTCACAAGCTCAGTTCTTGATATGGTTCATTGAGTCTGAATAGTATACGGTTGACATATATCCGGTAGATGAGTAATAATTATATCGTATTTTTTCGCTGATTCAACTGGATAATGCTATATTTAACAACATAATGACAAAAATATTGCTGTTTATCGCTAAATGGCTTTGTTTACATGCCATATATTGAGACACAGTGATTGTAAATGGATTGAAATTTTGTAGATAGTATTCTTATCAACAATATAGTACAACTTAATAATATCATGATAGTAAATCATAATATCAAAATCAAATTCTGAGAGTATCATGAGAATCAAGCAAGAAGAAACGGGTTGGATGGCGTTTACAATCGATAAAAAAATTGCTTATTTTAAAGTACTCACGAGGCATTTTATTAATTAGATAATATAATGGCGTTGTGGCTTTGCTCTGGAGTACAAAAACATAGAAAATTATTACGAAAGAAGAAATTATAATAAAATTAATACAGAAATTTCCATCTAATAACAGTTAATTGAGATTAATTCCCAGAGGAATGCAAAAATTTCCCTCACAAGGGCCCAGTTGCACAAAAGCAGGTTAAATTTTAATCCTGATTAACTTCACGTGAACCAAATCAGAGAAGACCATTTAAAAAAGATGGATCTACTGGAATTAATCAAGTTTGAAAATAACCCGGCACTAAGTACCTGATTGAATGATTACAAAAGTTCAACAGCTGAGTCATAATTTTGACACAGTCCCACACACATGAACTCGCTCACTCACTTCCATCACCAACAGACGACGAAATAATTATTATCAGATGTTTTTCCAAGGATGAATTATAATTATCCTTTCAATGTCCTTCAGCGAGTTTTCTCAGGGATGAGACCTAGTGCAATCGAATCTTTATATTATAAACCTACTATGTTCTGAATTTCGTGAGAATCGTCAGAGCCGTTTTCGAGATCCGGTGAAATACAAACATATAAACATCTAAACAGAAGTTGCTCGTTTAATAGTATAGGATGTAAAGATTCCTTAACATACAATGTGTATGTAAAGGAACACTACAAGTCTTATACAAAATGATACAAGATTAAACTAAACAAATTTCACTTCCTCAGTAGTGTATTGCAATTCTCATTTCTCGTCAAAAAAAGAGTTCAAGTGTCAAATACACAACAAAGTTATGTATTTCAAGCTACGTTACGGTGATGTAAAAAAGCCTCAAGACACTGACAATCGCACTCTAAACGTTTTTCAGAGTCTAATAACAGTAATATGAAGCTAAAGAACAAGACACTGACAATCGCACTCTAAACGTTTTTCAGAGTCTAATAACAGTAATATGAAGCTAAAGAACAAAATAATTAATATTGTAAGATTGCAGATATTGCATATATTTACAGCTTGTTGGGTTTGACCACTACTTCCGTAAACAAAGCCGTAGTGCGTTTGTGTGACGTAACCACACTTAGGGCTTCTACACCAATAGAACCACTAGCTCATATAATCAGCTGAAATGGACGAATTTTTATTGGTGTATGAGCCCTACCCGTACTGACGTCACACGAGTGTACTACGGCTTTGTTTACGGAGGTAGTGGTTTGACAGGCATTTATGGACGTTTATGTCTGAACGTTTTTCAGAGTCATATGAAGCTAGAACAGCCTACACCACAATAGAGATTGTAAGATTTGTAAGATTGCAGAATATATTACCAGCTTGTTGAGTTTGACAGGCATAAATGATCCAGCATATGGCCGGACACCAAAGCAGGGGCTGAGCCATTCCGAATAAAGCGGCCTCCGACTCACTGTATGTGTATCCCCGCTTAGCTGCCTTCGCCATTGCAAAGTAAGCATAGTACAGACACACCAAACAGCCACTCCAACCGATCAGCTGTTTCTCCTGAAATAAACAATCCAATCAGCTGTTTCTCCTAAGAAAAAAACAATCCGATCAACTGTTTCTCCTGAAATAAACAATCTGATCAGCTGTTTCTCCTGAAATAAACAATTCGATCAGCTGTTTCTCATTAAATAGACAATCCGATCAGCTGTTTCTCCTTAAATAGACAATCCGATCAGCTGTTTCTCCTGAAATAAACAATCCGATCAGCTGTTTCTCCTGAAATAAACAATCCGATCAGCTGTTTCTCCTGAAATAAACAATCCGATCAGCTGTTTCTCCTGAAATAAAGAATCCAATCAGCTGTTTCTCTTAAGAAAAAAACAATCCGAGCAACTGTTTCTCCTCAAATACACAATCCAATCAGCTGTTTCTCCTGAAATAAACAATCCGATCAGCTGTTTCTCATTAAATAGACAATCCAATCAGCTGTTTCTCCTGAAATAAACAATCCGATCAGCTGTTTCTCCTGAAATAAAGAATCCAATCACCTGTTTCTCCTAAGGAAAAAACAATCCGAGCAACTGTTTCTACTCAAATACACAATCCGATCAGCTGTTTCTCCTGAAATAAAGAATCCGATCAGCTGTTTCTCATTAAATAAACAATTATTTTATTGTAGAAGGCTTTCGAGATCGTCAAGAGTATTACAACTCTTCAATGTTGTTTTCCATCACGAACTGCCTACTATTAAATCACTTTTTTGTTATTAAATAGAACGACTAGCAGTTAAATTTCTTCATCATGAATTTATCCCCTCACTTTGACAACGAGATCTTTCAGTAGGTCCGCCATACTTCATGGTTCAAGTATTACACATTTGACTTATGTGTGTTAAAACTAAGGGGCCGGTTTCCGAGCTCGGAATTCAGCTAAGTTATCGACTTAAAACAGCTGGAGTCAGAAAATTGACTTTCCGAACCGGGGCTTAGTCGCAGTTTTTATGATAATCTTTATTTCCTCATGTCTATAGTTGGAAACGGTTTTCCTTGATGAAATGAAACATTCCTTAATAATTCTGGAGTTATCTGACTCCAGAAAGTCTAGAACTTTGCTAAATTTCGAGCTCGGAAACCGGCCCTAAGTGTCTATCATGTTTATTGTTTTAATAAGGTTGATACATTTCTCACAAGAGTATTGTAAATCGGAGGATTCTGTACTTTCTCCAACTGTTAAACGTTTTGTGGTAGTCTAATTTATTTTTTTTAACAACAATTTATCTTTCATGAGTCGATTACATTATCTTTTGAACTTCTCTAAAAATGGGTAATCCGTTTGTAAAAATGTAACAAAGAAAGTTTACTCACCCAAGACAATTTCTTATGCTGGGGCTTCATTTCCTGAAGAAAATATCCAAACATGACACCAATCAGGTAGGGCGTTAGTCGGTGGATAGGATTCAAATAAATATCGTCTCCTCCATCTCCAATCATTGACACACTACAAATAATGGAATATTGCAAATAAATAATTGAATTACAAATAAATCTACACAGGATTTATTACCGACTTGCTGTCATTAATATAACTAGTAGTTCTGTGAACAGTAGATCTCACGCAGTATTCTCATTCACAAGTACCTGATGTCACTTGTTTTAAATGTTAACAAACTCAGTTCACGTTTGAATTTGTATTTCATATGAGATAATTCATCCAGTTCCGTGATAATCCTTCTATCTGATGAAAATTAATTTTTTACAATCAAAAATGTTGTAATTTCTCCAGCATTATTTAGTTCATTTGTTTATTTTTAATCACCTATTAAATTAGGTTTTTGGAAGGTGAGAATATTGATACTAATGGGCACGCATAATAATACCATGACTGCAAAACAAAATATTGAAACCAAAGAACATAAAGCTGTGATTAAACCAAAGTTATTAACAAAATGTTAATAACTCAATCCTTATAGATTATATTTGATTGAACATAACTTATCATACACATGATGAAGATGTGTGTTTGTCAACTTCTGATCAATCTAATAGATTCTATAAGGATTAAGTTATTAACATTTTGTTAACAGCTTTGGTGTAAACCCAGCTTAAAGATGTATATCGTACCTCTTTAAGGTCTTTGATTGAAACTATAGACCTTAAACAAATACAGTAATAGACTGGCTTCTCCACACATCTGTGTAATCACTTGTCAGCTGATTTATGATGAATAATTCTATAGTCTGATTTTTACTCTAATATTGGCGTATGAAGGAGGCTCCTTTTTCCTTTTATATTATCCTTGAAATGCAAAATTTCCAAAAACCTTATATATACGTCGACGCGCAATTTAAAAAGGAACATACCTGTCAAATTTCATGAAAATCTAACACCGCGTTTCACCGTCAATGCGCAACATATAAACATTTAAACATTAAGAGAAATGCTAAACCTTCGACTCACTTCGCTCGGTCAATTAGTGTAATGAACAATTTGCCTACGAACAAACTGGAGCGCTTTCAAGTTCAATTCAATTCAATTTATATTTAGGTACATCCTGAACATCTAATGATCAGACAGAGGATGAGTCAAAAAAGAACAACCTTGGGAAGGTTATCAACAC
The DNA here is from genome assembly GCF_014356525.2 of Nilaparvata lugens. NCBI lineage: Eukaryota > Metazoa > Arthropoda > Insecta > Hemiptera > Delphacidae > Nilaparvata > Nilaparvata lugens. The sequence continues at coordinate 6,271,458 of NC_052507.1, forward strand.
ATATCACAATCACAATGATAAAATACTGTAATTTTATAAAATATTATATTTTTTTAAAACGCAGACAGTCAAAAGTACCAATGTGCAAAGGCCTGGGTTGAATCAAAGGCAAGGATAAATATTACTTCTGCAGAAATTCATCCAAAGAATAGTATGGTCTTTCAAGCAACAGCCTCTTCAACAACCCTCTGAATTTTTGTAAGTCCGCCATGTCTCTAATATCCTGAGGGAGCCTATTATATATTTTTGCGCCCATATTCTGTGGAGGTTTCTCAAACATGGCAGTTCTATGAGCTAACGAGTTTCATGAACCAATTGTCAACAGTTATTAATATAATACTAATTCAGCATCCACAGTTATGATTTGTAGAAGACTCTCTACAGATGTATATGTAGCCTTTTGTCAAAAGAAAATACCTATATAAATAAAAATAGAGCCTCAAATTTTGACATTCAATAACTTTTTTATGTGTGCACCGAATTTGATGATTTTTTAGTTGTGTTTGTTATGTTCAGGTCCAGGTTTATGGCCAATCAAATTTATAATCCGACTTCAGGACTCTTTCCTGCGGTCCTTCTAAGTTTACATGTAATCCTTATGGAAGAAGATTTGTGAATACAGAAATAAAAATCAGCTGTTCTAATCATTGCATCATCCAACAGCCGTCGGTAGATAGTAGAAAAGAGTGTGTGCTGCTCCATAACCGCCCATGTATTTTATTCTAAACGCCCCGACTAAAAACAAAATGACTGTTCTGTGTGTAACCATCCAGCTGAGCGGCTTCAGGTTGGAGACTTATATGCTATAATAAAGACATCGCATTGTTTCAAATAATTGTGCTGTCTTCGGTGTTTAGAATTAGGTGTGCATCCAGCTAAAGTTTGTCATGAGATGCATTAACTATTTGGCGGTAAGAAGTTCGCCGGGCCAGCTAGTTATATAATATGGAATCACGATAGAATCATATCATAGTTAAAATTATGACTGCTTTAGAGTCGTGAAACTCAAAAGCGCTTCAATCTGCCAATTAAAAGTTGTTTCTCACATTTACAATAAGAGCGAAACCACATTAAGCGTTTTTTCAGACGAGTTGGCGGAGCAGGAAGCTCTCCTATTGGCTGATTGATTGAATTACTTCATGCAGATAATTACAATATATACAGGCTTATACATAGATAAATAGCTCACAATATAACACACTTTTTTAGCTGATTGGGTTGGCGTTCGGGAATCAGCTGATAATCAGCCGATCGGAGATCTTCCTGCTTTGCCGACTAGTCTGAAAAACGCCTGAAAGAACGCCTAATATAGTCTCACCCTGATGACTGCCTGTTGATAATCAAGTGAAACAATCATGAGTATAAATCGCAGTTGGGAATGGACCAAGAAATCAACATTTTGAACAGAGTTTATTGAATTCTATCCTATTATATTAAGCGAGCAACTTTTGTATTTATACGTATATCTGGTTATTTTTATATCTGATTATTTTTATATCTGGCTATTTTTATATCTGGTTATTTATGTTTAACGGATCTCGAAAACGGCTCTAACGAGTTTCATGAAATTTGGAGCATAGTAGGTTTATGATATAAAGATTCGATTGCTCTATGTCTCATCCTTGGGAAAACTCGCTGAACGACATTAAAAGGATTATTTATCCTTGGCTGAAACAGCTGTGGATAGTGAAAAAGTGAGTATGTCAAAAATCAAAATATCGCATCCCCAAAATTCATAAGATGACGTATAGCCAGCTGTGAAATATAAACACGATCATTTTAGAGAATTTTGTGAGAATATCGCATCCCCAAAATTCATAAGATGATGTATAGCCAGCTGTGAAATATAAACACGATCATTTTAGAAAATTGTGTTCTGTTTATCAATAAATAAAGATAACGAGCGAAGCTCGGTGCCCCGATATTAAAATATGAAGTTCAATATGAGCAGGATACTCATTGTAAGAGAGTGAGACATCAATAACAATGATTCATCACCAGTAGATAACCCGTGCTTTGCAAGGGTCTAATTAAAAACTTGACAAACTGAAAACCTGACCTACTGAAATCTTGAGAATTCAAAGTAGGACCACATCCATCCTCGGTAAATTGAGAATCTATATGCAAAATTTCAAGTTAATCAGTCCAGTAGTTCAGACGTGATGATGCGTCATTCGTGAACTTCTTATCCCGTACGTGTATAAGCCAATTTTTCCCTTTATTATAGATTAAGCTGGAGATATAGCTGGAACACATGAAGAACTACAGACACTACTTGATAGAATTGTCGCAGTAAGTAAAGAATATGGGCTGTCACTGAACATAAACAAAACAAAGTACATGCTAATCACAAAAGCAACGCAAGACTATGGTATATGTAGAAAACCAACCTATTGAGAGAGTAAGAGAATATAAATACCTAGGAACAACCATCAATGCAAACAATGACAGTACCCAAGAAATACGAATCAGAGTCGAACAGGCCAGAAGTGTATTTACAAGAATGAAGAAGCTTTTCTGTTGCCGAGATCTAAACCTTGATTTGAAGATAAGAATGATGAGGTGCTATGTGTTATCTGTTTTGTACTACGGCATGGAAGCCTGGACGCTGAAGGAGATTGATGTGAGGAGATTGGAGGCATTTGAGCTATGGATGTATCGAAGAATACTACGGATTTCATGGGTGGAGAGAGTGACCAATGTAGAAGTGATGAGACGCATAGGCAAGGAAAAAGAAGTAATTATGACAATTAAGAGAAGAAAACTGCTATACATGGGACATGTTATGAGAGGAGAAAAATATCAATTGCTTCAAGTTATTATGCAGGGGAAAGTCCAAGGAAAGAGATCCTTAGGAAGGAGACGAAACTCATGGCTGAAGAACCTTCGGGATTGGTTTGGATGCAGCAATAATGACCTATTTCGATCTGCGGTCTCAAAAGTAAAAATCGCCTTGATGATTGCCAACCTTCGAAACGGAGACGGCACCTAAAGAAGAAGATAGATTAAGACATGAATTTCAATTCATGGAGATTATAATTGAGAATGAACTCTGAATCTTCTCACCTTATTCCATAGAAAAGCAGCGTAGAATACTTGTAATAGTAGACGACGGCTCCTTTGTAGAGAGTTAGTAGTACTAGAGTGGCCGCACAACCTGCTAACCCCACATTTTTCCACTTATACAACGCAAAAATGAAAATTGGAGACATCAGATACATCTGAAAGTCGGTTATGAGTTGGTGGGCAGGTGGATAACACTGAAAAAATATGAAAGGATATTAAGATTGATCTTTATAACCTTGAAAACATCTGGAAGAAATTGAAGCATCTTCGTGAACAACCATTAGTAAAAAATTAAGGCCACCTATTGTGGATGGTTATATTTAAAAATAGTAGTATCATAATTTAAGTAAATAAATTTATTGGCAGTACAGAACGTTAGGCTCCAACTATACGGGCTTCTTACGCTCTGAATTTGTTTCGCGCGTCTTCAGAAAATGCATGGTCTCTTATGGGAAGCGTTTATTTACTCGCTCGTATAGTTTACCCGTTAGACCAGTTATAGAATAGACACTCTGGGAAGTCTAGCCTCTGAAGCCAACATCTACTGCCATATCACCATATCGTGACGTCACCATCGGATAGAAAACTTTTCTGCAGAGTTTGTTTACATTGTTTTCTATCCGATGCTGACGTCACGATATGGTGATATGGCAGTAGCTAATGGCTTCATCGACTTTCAGTATGAATATACAATGGGCCGTGTCTATTCTATAACTGGTCTAAGGTTTACCCCGAGAGACAATGCATCCGGCTAATGAGCGGAAAAAATTCAGTGCGACTGAGACCTTTGAGGTGAAACCAAATAACGGGTTTGAATCGATTTTAAAACCATTGGATGTTTTTAATTTTGTATAATGACTTTTTAAATAATAAATAAAACAAATCAATATAATTCAAGAATGCAATATTTATAAATATAATGACAAGTTTTACATGGAGTATTTCATCGCCGTAGAATGCTCTAAAATTTCCTAAATTTACAATAAAATTTACCACTATAATAATGGATGCTTTCAATGGATTGAAAATCAGAAAATAAGAGGATGAAAAAATATATTGGATCTTACTTTTTTTTCTTTAGGGCTACTTTTGAATATAAATAAAAATATAAAAATCTAAGTACCATTTTTAAAATTATTGTCACAGCATTTTTTGGCTATATGATGCCATTATCAAGTCAAGTCAAGTTTAATTACTTGATAATTGACATTATAATTCCAAAACATGTTATGACTAAATAATTTTAAAAAGGTACATATATTATATTTTTATTCATATTAGAGATACTATATAATATGTATGTATACTATATATATAATAGGTCTCTGTACTTGGAAAAATGTGAAGCAGTATGTAAATTTGTTTGGTAAAATATAGAGTGACACAGAATAACGGAAACTTTTTAAAACGCCATAAAACATTAGTGGGAAGGGCAAAAATGATTTTATTCAAACTAATGTAAAGTTCAAGACTTGCCATTTGAGAATTATTAATAACATCTATCACTTTTTGACAATTACTTCTTCAAGATGGCTTCCTCCTGCACGAATACACTCTTGAAATCTGAGTTGAGATTCCATAACGATTTCTGCAACATCTCATCTGGGATAATGCGGATTTCATTTTGAATGATGTTTTAATTTTTAATTGATTCAAATTTATTCATGAAATTGTGAGCGGAATCCACTCAGCACTGCATTCAATGGCAACTGTGCGAGTGAGTATTGTCATAGAGAAACAATAGCATAAGTAGATATCCCATGGTATAGGGCATTTATGTCGCAACTTTTACTGTTATCTCAAGCTGATAGTCCACGTAGTTCTTTCCTGTGAAGCTTTATGACGCTGGTAGTCTCTCATATTGTACCGTTCATACACTCTTACCCCAACAAAACAGTAAAATTCGACAATAATCAACAGTAATCGGCTTGAGATAACAGTAAAAGTTGCGACATAAACACCCTATACCATGGGATTTCTACTTACGCTATTGTTTCTCTATGGTATTGTGCAGTAACCGTGTAATCTCACGATTAGGTTGCGTTTCCTGGTTCCATGATCTGTCCACCTGCAATTTTCTGTTTGTGGAGCTATCTCAAATCAAACGTTTTCACAACTTGACCAATAACTGTGGTTGAATCACAACAGACAATTCAAAATGAAATTAACAATATCCCAGCTGAAATGTTGCAGCAATCGTTCAGAAACCTCAACACAGATTTCAAGAGTGAATTCGTGCAGGTGGAAGCCATCTTAAAGAAGTAATTGTCAAAAAGTGATAGATGTTATTATTAATTCTCAAATGACAAGTCTTGAACTTTACATTAGTTTGAATAAAATAATTTTTGCCCTTCCTACTAATATGTTTTATGGCGTTTTTAAAAGTTTCCATTATTCTGTGTCACTTTGTATATTGTAATTGGTAAATTGAACTCTTATGATTTTCTGCTTGTTTGTTATTTATGAAAAACTTTATATGACAGCTTCAAACTGCCCGCATTCCTCATTAATAACATAATTGCTTCTCATTCAACCAAAGTTGACAGTTTGAATTGAATCTCACTTAAATTTGTAGGATTAATGATCCATTAGATTTAATGAGTGTACTAGAACCCGGATCTGAGATGATTATACTAATAATTACCATATTATTGATGCCATCAAAGTTGCTAACATAGAATACTGATTTCCAAATATTTTCACATCCATCCAAAAAGTGATTTCCAACACTGATCATCAAGGGTCCACTTGACAGCCGTTTTGCAAAGAAAGTAAAACTCAGCAAAGTCATCAGGAACACTGGAGTGAATCTGGAAAATTTTAAAAGTGAATAGAATTTTAATTTTGATTGGAAATTAGTTAACATTAATTAGTGTATGTTTGAAAAAATATGTATAAAAACTGATGAATGCTTCAAATGCAGCAAGAACTTTCAAATATCTTATTAAAATAGTTTCTTAGAAGAGTAGAGAACTGAAAATCAGAGTTAATTATGATTGTTATGAGGTGTGTACAAGATTTTCAATGAATATGTTTAAAAAAGATTTATTACACAGGAAAAATGTGCATCCAACTTACTTGATATATCGTTGTATGTACATTTGCAAAATATTCATTCTACCGCCATTTTTCAGTTTTTTGATGGTGAAGTAGGATGTAAGTAGACCGCTTATAAGAACGAATGTATCAACACAATTCCAAACAACACGAATTATCATAGAAGCTTCGTTTTCCATCATCTATAAAGAGAGAAAAAAACAATTGTACTAGTGTCAAAAATGTTCACTTTTCAAAAATACTTTTTACGAAATAGCAGTCTGAATTTGATGAATAATAGTTATTTGTATATCTAGAGTGAAAAGTACGACTTTTTCTCCCTGTGGGAAAAATTTTGAAGCCCGAGGCGAAGCCGAGGGCAACAATTTTCCCGAGGGAGAAAACGTATTTTTTGCTCGTGATGTACACAACATTTTTCCTCCATCTACATTTTTTTATAGAAACTGAAAAAAAAAACATTTTAATAACTTACGTATTGGTGACAATGTTTCCTAACAACATAACCTAAACCTGAAACCTAAAAACCGGTCGTCTGATTGGCACTGCCGATTGCGCTATCTATTGGCAAAAGTTGTAACAATTGTATCAGATGGGCGTCTACCAAAAATGGCTGACTCCAGATCACGCGGTTCAGATTTGAATTGCAGATCAAAAATATTTGTTGGCTGGTATTTTGAATAGAATAAAATATTTTTTAAATTGTATAAATTTTTATCATCTACTAATATTAAGAATATAATATCATACAAACATATATTTCATGAGTTGATCAAATTTCTGGTTGTGGTATTGAATTCAGTTGACTCAATGACAGACACCTCTTTATGCTTTCTCATCTGAGCTTAGACTTTCTAACCTATTACAATGTAAGTTTTAAAAATATAGAGATGCTTCCAATGTTATTTAAATGGAGTCACTTTTCCTCCCTAGGGAGTTTTTCTGTTTTTTACTACCGAGAGCGAAAAAGTGACACTTTAGTATCATGTTTCAGGGAGTAAAGTAAGTACTTTAGACAGTAGGTGGAGGAAAAATATATTATAGTGATATCATCTTCTTATCATTGAAAAATATTTCAGTTCGTACTTTTTAATCATTAATTGAGAATTAAGCTACATTTATGTATAGTAATTTATTATTTATTAGTGAATGAGCCAGCGTAAAAAATAAATCCAACTTGATGCTTCAGGCTTGTGCTTGGATAATGCGACCAAGTAACTAAAAAAATGTAAATTTACCTCAGCAACAGATATCCTGTTAATGACAGGCACAAACATGAGGAAGACCGCTTTGTGCAACAAGTAGATAAGGAGAGAAAAGTAGAATCTCAAGCCATGAATGCATTTCAGCTCTCCGGGCTCAGATGCGTCCAATAGGAAAGGTACAGTACGTTTCAGAGAGAACGCCATAAACATCTTATTCAACATCATTTCTGAAAAAATATGGAAGACTGTATTTTCCAAAGAAATGTTAAAGAGGTATGGAGATAGAGACAGGGGAACTGAATGATAGTATGAATAGGTACCACCATTGAAAGTACAAACAAGAATGTATGGTTCTCATGAATTTAGAAAATTTGGCCATACAAGAGTAAAATGTGATATTAATTTTAAACAAATTAATTTTATTTGTCTTTTATGGCCACTTTATTTGCTTCTTTAATGCAATTATTGCAACGTTTTGTGATGCAATAACTTCATTAAATATACTCGAAAATTAAATTATAAATACATATAATTAAATTATCTGTGTTTCTTGAATAGTTCCAAATTTCTTAAATAACTCAATATTATTCGTTAAAAGTGGTAATTGAGTGGAATATTTCTAATTAATTCATCAATTTAAGCCATCTAAATTCAAAATTTATAGTTTTAATGTTTATTTTGGACCAACATTTTATAAAAATTGTACACGTGAAATTCTAACCTTATCTTGGACTTTGTCACCTATAAATTTGGAAGAAAAATAGCACAAGGACTACCTTATTATTTTATCTTTCAATGTTATTACAAAAAAAAAAAAATTAGTGTCAAAACATGTCGTGGTCTTCCAATGTAATCTAAGAAAAGTACTTATTGCAATGTAAAGAGTAACTTAATATTGGGTGTTACACAATAAATATAGACTAATAAATGTAATACTTCATGTTTCTAAATTATTTTAAGGAACTCATCTTAACTTGAACTATTAGTAATTACTAGACTTTATGAAGCACATCTTTCATTCTTAAAATATTTATTACAAAAAGTACTACTGTACTTATAAAAAAGTGAAAAGTACTTTCACTTGAGAGTTGACCACTAAGTTATTATAAAAGTGAAAGAAGTGCTCCATGAAGTTAAAGTACTAATTTATGTTTTTTTTAAGCTGTGAAAATTGATTGATGAAAAATTGTGTGAAGAAGGGTTGGGTTAAATTTATTCATTTATTTAATCAATGAGAATTACACAGCTTACAGAAAAGTACCACAGGCTTATACGCCTAAATGGTTCCAATTCTAATTTATACAACAGTCCAAATGTAGCTAGGTTATGTGTCACATCAATAACGTTTAATATCGAATAAGAGTTTGAAATTGTGAAAACCTAATCTAAGAATGAACTTCAAGAGGAAAAGTGGTGAAAGAAATTTGAAAACTTTGTTTTTTTCTTGAAACAAAGCATGCACCTACCTGTTTTGGGAGATTCTGTTGCTTGACTGTGGAACCCATTGATAATATCCACAATAGTTGAATGACTCACCAGCCATAGCACAGTTCCAAACAGAATTCTGCAATTGATAAGTACGGACGATTAATGATATTTATTAATTGATAAAAATTAATCCATTAATAAAGGCCATCATCCTGATCCATTCATAATAGATGATAATAGGAGTCAAAATAGATGAATTACTTCGCTGGGATTTTACATTTTACATCAAACGGCTAAAATCAGAAAATTAATCTACAAATTTATCCAACTCAAGCAGCTACTATCAACAGACATAATGAAAAATGTTCATTATGCAATAGTTGAGTCCATAGTAAGATATGGCATTTTACCTGGGGAGCTACAAATTTCTGCCACATCGATCTTCTTTCAAGTTTCAGAAGCTAATTTTGAGGATAATAGGACGCAGACGACCACTCTTCCCTTCAGTAGCTCAGCATCTTCCCGGAGCTCAGCATCCTCAGCATCAGACAGATTTACATTCACAGATTTCTAACATTCACCAAAAAGAACCCACAATTCTTCATCAATTTGAATCACCCGCAATGAACACGCACTTTACTTACTTTACTAAGTAAGTAAGTAAGAACACGCAGAAGAAACATGGACTTGGCAATTCCCAGGATGACAACATCAGCCGCTCATAGGTCAGCCTCATATTTAGGATCAAACATTTTCAATAAACTGCCAATGACAGTTCCAATCAATTCATTCAAATCGAAAACAAAAAGTGGCTCCTGGATAATAGAATCAATCATGGAGAACAATTAGTTCTATGAAAAATGTCCATACTGTTTCATTCTTATTTTCTTAATGTTAATGTTTTCCCCCATAAGTATTATAAATGTTTTCTATATTAAATTTATCTAAAATTTCTACATCATAGGTTATATCAATTTTTCTTTTTTTAAATGTGTGTATATAAATGTGGTTTTCATGAACTTCTAATGACTCGCAAGATGTATCTTTATTGGAATTTTTACCTTGGCATAAAATCTTAAACAATAGCAAAATTAGTGGCATCCCGACACATATTCATATATAGTGGGGGCCACATTTTCTTAGATCAGCAAATAATCAACCAATTGTATTAATACTTTGTAAATAATTGTAGCTTATATGCTTTTTGTTATCATGTCTATATTTTGAATAAACTCCTCTGATCGTGTTGTAACCTCGACCAGAGAAATTATTATTATTATTAGGATGGAGATCTTAAAATGGATGGAAAACCATCCATTAAGTCCGGCCGGGATGGTTTACTGGTAAGGAGCAGCGTTACAGGCTTCGGTCTACCAGCGCTGCCTGGTTCGCGGGTTCGAGTCCCGCCGATGACATGGACATCTCATCAATTCACCATCGCACTTTCCATTACCCACGAACAGGCAGAAATATCATGTGGACGTCATCAGTAATAAAAAGATATCATCAAAGATAAGAATTATCTGTATTTCAATGCAAAGCCATATTAAATAGAACTCGAGGGAGAAATTAACATGTTTTTTATTGCCTCAAATACAAATTACAGAAAGATTTCACACTATAGTGAGGTCTACGTTATAATGGCAGTGGAGAAAGTAGAAGAACAACGTTTAGCTGTAACTGACATATTATTTATTAGCTTTTAAATATTATATTTTCACTATTTTAAAAATTTATCCAGTTACTTTCCTTGCCCTATTACCATAGGTAAGGAAAGTATTGCTTTCCGAAAAAATTAAGGTACCCCAATTTCTAAATTTCTATACGTTTCAAGGTCCCCTGAGTCCAAAAAACTGGTTTTTGGGTATTGGTCTGTATGTGTGTGTGTGTGTGGTGTGTGTGTGTGTGTGTGGTGTGTGTGTGTGTGTGTGTGTGTGTGTGTGTGTGTGTGTGTGTGTGTGTATAGGTGCGTACAGACTTTCGCTCTGCTCCGCAACCGAACGTCACTCCAGCAGAGCGATTGATGATCGACCGGCGAGCAAGAGTGGTTCGACCGGGGAACGCGAGAAGATCTAACATCTTCCGTGACGTTCATGATGGGTGCGTGGGCGGTGCGACTGTGGTTCGATGGTGGTACGAGGGCGGTACTAGGGCGGTACGAGGGAGGAGCGTGATCGGTGCGGGTTGGAAGCGCGAATATGTGTACGCAGCTTATGAGTGTATGTGCGTCTGTGTACACGATATCTCATCTCGCAATTAACGGAATAACTTTAAATTTGAAACTTAAGGTCCTTTCACTATAAGGATCCGATACGAACAATTTCGATCAAATGCAATTCAAGATGGCGGCTAAAATGGAGAAAAAGTTGTCAAAAACAGGGTTTTTCATGATTTTCTCGGAAACGGCTCCAACGATTTTGATCAAATTCATACCTAAAATAGTCATCGATAAGCTCTATCAACTGCCACAAGTCCCATATCTGTAAAAATTTCAGGAGCTCCGCCCCATCAATGCAGATAGATTCCCAATTATCAGGCTTCAGATACAATTGAAACAAAAAAAATCAAGTGGAGTAGATTGAGCATGAAAATCTCTACAATTAATGTTTAGTAAAATTTCACCTAAAATTGAAAATAAGCTTTAAATTCGAGAAAATGTGATTATTCAATTGCAAATTATTGTTGATTCTATTAAATCATTCACTATGAAGAGATAGCAGACCTCATGTGTGTCTCCAGCGTTATTGCCCTGTCACCAGCTGGCTCAAACCTTTGAATAGTAGACTTGAGATGCGCGGGAACACTAGCGTCAGGTGATCAATTTTCATAACGGCAAGGAAAGTTGTGTGAGTGCGTCACACCAGATTTTTTTAACTTTGTATATGAATGTTAAAATTTAAATGTTTTTAATGTAAGTGACTATTGTCAATGCTTACTATTGTTTAGCCTGTGACAAATAATAAATTGAATTTAATTGAACGTTGCCGATCCTCTGTCTTGTCAATGCCTTCTAAGTTGGATAATTAATACTGGATTATTGATGTAATATTAACTGTTCATTCTCGTTTAAAATAATCAATTATATTCTATCAAGCAAGAAATTATATTTATCAATGATTTCATAATCAAGATAAGATATTTTGTTAATTAATTATATTTCTACATTGTTAATAAACGATCTGGCAGCAGAGTAAAGCAAGAAAGAGATAGCGCTATCCGCTTTGTTGAATGATAGATAAGGATAGCAATACATATTGCTAATCAAATACTGGTCTTGCCATCCACACTGCAATGTGACCATTCGTGGATGCTCGGCTGGCCACTCGCCTTCGCTCGAGAATAATCGGATCGATGGCAAGCCAAGGCCAGTGAAGGCGAGCGCTGGCAAACCACCCATCCACACTCTCGCGCTCGTCGTCAACTGGGCGAGAGTGTGGATGCGGCAAAGTATTACATTTCAAATTGGCGAAATAAACATTCTTATTCTTATTCTTATTCTTATTCTTAAATGGAAGAGTTGAAATACTCACAGGAAAAGCGTTTGGTTGTAATAGTTATGCTCGGTGTTCCTGGTTTCGCAAGGTTTCGGCTCCATTTTGAGCTGGAACTGCAAGCCAGTCTCGGATGAGTTGTAGGGAGACACAAGAGTGGACACCATAGAAGCTACATCTGTTTCCGAGCAGCCAGAGGGGACACACAGGCCCCAGTATAACTCCGTGAAACTCGGCACTATTTTTATGTTCTGCAATACGAAAATTCTAGTAAATATAAGAAAATTACTACTATCGTTGTATTGAAAACTATTGGATTGGAGTATTTCTTTTTTTATCAGAATCCGATACGGGGTAATTTCACAAGACTGCTATTATTATTATTATTATTATTATTATTATTATTTTTATTGCGTCCCAAACATCCGAATAATCAGACTGAGGATAAGTCAAAAAGAGCAACCTAAAGGAGGTTCTCAACACATATCATAATACATTAATAAAATACTGTAATTATACAATAGTCACATGAAATATTAATATATATATATATACAGTATATATAAAAACGCAGTTAGTCAAGATTACCTATGTACAAGGACCTGGGAAGAATAAAAGACAAGGAACAATAATATATCACTCCTGCAGAAACTCATCCACAGAATAGTATGGCCTTTCAAGTAACATCCTCTTTAACATTCCTCTGAATCTTCGTAAGTCCGCCATGTCTCTAATATCCTGAGGTAATCTATTATATATTTTTGGGCCCATATATTGCGGAGATTTTTCAAACATGGCGGTTCTATGAGCAGCCACTGATAGGGAGGCTGAGTGCCTTGTATTGTAACTGTGGATTTCATTATTGCGGGTGAAGTTTGGTAGGTTTTTGTGAACGTATGAACAGATCTCCAAGATATACAGTGACGGCAGTGTGAGTATCCTGCTACTAAGGAATAGTTCTCGACAGGGATATCGGGGGGGGGGGGGGCTTACCAAAAATAACTCTTAATGCTTTTTTCTGAGATCTAAATA